>NC_064850.1:95849133-96011633 GCF_024139225.1 Suncus etruscus | reverse complement strand
GAATAATAAATGGCAATATGGTAATAATATCTAGAGAAAATAGGGATGAGGGACAGGAGAACTAGTCCATGATAGGAAGCTTGCCATAAAAAATGGTGAGTTCAGTTAGAATAGAGAAAGGTACATTATGACATTGCTAGTTGGAACATATCACTCTGGACAAGAACTGGATGCTGAAAATGGATAAGTGACATGCATGGTACCCTTTAATTAACAATATTGCAAACCACGGTGTCATAAAGGAAATTTTGCAAACCCTAGTCTCATAAACGAAAAGAGAGATAAAGAGGAAAAAGCAAAATGCCTGCCCCTGACATAGGCAGAGAAGGGTGAAGGGGAAGGAAACAAGGGACATTGGTGCTGGGGAAAGTGCACTAGTGAAGGGTGGTGTACATTCTATGATTGAAACTCAAGTATGAATAATTTTGTAACAAATATGCTTAAATAAAAATTATTTTTAAAATGTTTCAGGCACTGTATCATAATTCCTTTATGATATATCATATTCCTTTAATAAAGTGCCGTTTTTGTTTTTGTGTGTATTTTAGTTTGGTTTCTTGCAGCACACACTAAAGTATCAATAGGTTTTTTCTCTCTCTTTTCCTCTTTCTTTCTTTCTTTCTTTCTTTCTTTCTTTCTTTCTTTCTTTCTTTCTTTCTTTCTTTCTTTCTTTCTTTCTTTCTTTCTTTCTTTCTTTCTTTCTTCTTTCTTTCTTTCTTTCTTTCTTTCTTTCTTTCTTTCTTTCTTTCTTTCTTTCTTTCTTTCTTTCTTTCTTTCTTTCTTTCTTTCTTTCTTTCTTTCTTTCTTTCTTTCTTTCTTGTTTGTTTTTTTGGTTTTTGGGCCACACCCTGTGATGCTCAGGGGTTACTCCTGGCTATGCCCTCAGAAGTTGCTCCTGGCTTCTTGGGGGACCATATGGGACACCGGGGGATCGAACCGCGGTCCGTCCTAGGCTAGCGCAGGCAAGGCAGGCACCTTACCTCCAGCCCCACCGCCCGGCCCCATCTTTCTTTCTTTCTTTCTTTCTTTCTTTCTTTCTTTCTTTCTTTCTTTCTTTCTTTCTTTCTTTCTTTCTTTCTTTCTTTCTTTCTTTCTTTCTTTCTTTCTTTCTTTCTTTCTTTCTTTCTTTCTTTCTTTCTTTCTTTCTTTCTTTCTTTCTTTCTTTCTTTCTTTCTTTCTTTCTTTCTTTCTTTCTTTCTTTCTTTCTTTCTTTCTTTCTTTCTTTCTTTCTTTCTTTCTTTCTTTCTTTCTTTCTTTCTTTCTTTCTTTCTTTCTTTCTTTCTTTCTTTCTTTCTTTCTTTCTTTCTTTCTTTCTTTCTTTCTTTCTTTCTTTCTTTCTTTCTTTCTTTTTTCTTTCCACTCAGGAACAATTCCTGACTTTGTACTCAGGGATCATATGGAACCATATGGGACACCAGGGATCAAATCTGGGTTGACTGCATGCAAGGCAAGTGCTTTACTTGATGAACTATCTCTCCAGATCAGTTCTTTAATTTTTAAACAAGGCAACTAATACAGAATATACTTCCTGACTTTAGCCAGATTCCACATGTAGTAATAAGGCAGACAGGACTAAACTTAAGCTCTTCCAGTTTCCACCTGTAGTTTTAATTTTTTTGTGTGTGTGGTTTCTGGGTCACACCCTGCAGTGCTCAGGGATTATTCCTGGCTCCAGGCTCAGAAATTACTCCAGGCAGGCATGGGGGACCATATGAAATGCCAGGATTCGAATTGATGACTTCCTGCATAAAAGGCAAATGCCTTACCTCTATGCTATCTCTCCGGCCTCTCCACCTGTAGTTTTAATGTGCTCTGTTAGGCAGAGGATGGGTAAGATAACATACAGGGATCTCAATAGTGTTGTCAGGAGTCATTCAGGATAAGGAACAAATTTCAGTTGTTGTTTACATATGCATTCAACTTTTATTTGGTAAATTCTATGCATTAGCTATGGGAAGGAAAAAAACAAGCAGTTGTGTGTTCATTGTAACTTTTGAGAGTACACATGTTTCAAGGAGATGAAACTGGGGTAGATATCTAATCTAGTTTGGGGTCATTGAGATAATTTTATAGAATTTCATCCAAACAAAAGCTAAGGGGAAAACATGATATGATAGTCCTGGTAAGGAGTATTTAACAGAATGTGAAGGACAGAGAGACAAGATAAAACAGAGAAGAAAAAAAAAAAAAGCAATGTGCATTTGGGAGTTGGCTATAGAAGAAAACAAAGTCCATATCCTAGCCAGCCTTGAAATCTAATTAAGAAGTTGAACTTTAGCATGAGGACAAGGCAGAGTCCTCAGGGAAATTACAGGATTAGATGTGCATCTTGAATTGATCATTCAGCCTACACTGTGAAAAATAGATTGGCCTGGGATATATCTCGAGGCAGAGACCAGGTAAAGAAACAAAAATGGCCTGGAACTAAGAATGGAAGAAGTAAACTGATTAGAGGGAGTAATAAGCTTGGCCCAGTTTGCTAAGGAAGAAATTGCTGGAGGAAGTACAGAGTTGTTGGAGTAAAACAGGAGTAGGAGATAAATTCAGATCAGAACATAATAATACCAGGTAATATTTACTCAACATTTATTGAGGGCCATGTGCCGTAGAGATTTTATCTTATTTAATTCTCAATAATAACTCCCATTTTCTGAGCCACAGTACCATATGTCAGGCACCATATCAAGAACTTAGTGAACTTACTTCTCATCACTACCTTAGGAGTCGGGCTATTATTTTTCCCCCATTTTACAGAATAAGAGTCTGAGAGTCAGAGAGATGGAGTATCTTATTAAAATCTATAGTACATAAGGGGTATATACTTAAGACTAGAACCAGCTCATGCTAGACTCTTTATTTATTTATTGTTTTGGGGGCCACCCCCAGTGACACTCAAGGGTTACTCCTGGCTATGCACTCAGAAATCGCTCCTGATTTGGGGGACCATATGGGAACAGCTGTCTGTCCTAGGTTAGCAAGTGTAAGGCAAATGCCCTACTACCGTGCAACCACTCGGGTCCCTAGATTCTTTGTTTTTATTTAGATTCTTAATTCCCCACCATTTTGAATGCTCACACACACTGAGCTACATCCCCAGCCTATCCCTTACCATATTTGTATGCAACCCAACAGTGTGCAAGATCTGAGGATATTTAAGGTCTAGTGGGTTGTCAGACTTAAAACTTTGAAGATGAGGAGAGAATTATGAGCTGAGAATAGATTGGTGATCTATTATAGATCTATTATAGATGACAGTTACAACCACTGGACATGATGACAGAAGCATGTGATGAGGCAGAACTGGCTCTGGGCAACACCTGGAGGAACCTTGGCATTCACAGGCCAGCAGAAAAGGGACTTCTCTACATCAGTCATTGGAAAAGATGGACAGAGAGAGCCAGGGAGAGAAAGTTTGGGGCCTGTGATTAAGCATCACAGTTGAAAGTGAGTTTAGAGCTCTTGCTTTGCAAGCAGTTGCCAGGGGTTCTATCCATAGCATCCCATATGGTCCCCTGAGCACCATCAGGAATACAGTACCATTCCAGAGTACAGAGCCAGCAGTAGTCTGTGAGCACCACTGGATGTATTCCCTCCCCCTAAACAGCTGAAAGGACCTCCAAGGATAAGGAGGCTAAAAGATGGCATCTGCATCATAGAGATGACTGTGCCAAGATTCGTTTTATCTTATATAATTATTTTGGTTTGTTTTGGGCTACACTAATGGTGCTAAGGGCTCTCTCCTGGAGAACCTCAGATGTAGTTCAAGAAATTCACCCCACGTTGACAGCATGTAAGGCAAGCCTTTTAACCTGCTGTACTGTTTTTCCAGCTCAAGAGCCATTTTAGTGGGTTGCTGAGTGGGTTCCTGAGAAAAAATAAGGAATGGAAAGGTTGAGGGTGGACTGTCTGTCAAAGATTTTAAGTATCAAGAGAAGGCCTTTCTGTACTGCAATTTCTGCACTGTAAAAACACTGCCCTTATATCCACAGACCCATGTCCTCTACCCTCCTCTCCCACATATGGAACCCTAAGCCCTGAGTATCTCTGGATGTGGCCTTCCCAAAAAACCCAAGCCACATTCCACAGGTTTTCACCTCCTTGTATCCCACCAGGTATTATTGCCTTGAATCCCCAGGAGCTGGAGAGGAAGTTGCTAGTGAGGACCTGTGCTTAAAGGCAGGAATCTGTTAGTTTTCTCCAGATTTGCACAGCCAGTGTAAGTGCTGCCAGGGCAGTCCAAAGAAGAAAACTTAACACCTAGGGATTAGAGATGGTTAGTTTCTGAATCAGTGTCCAGTTCATTTCTTTTTCTTTTTTTGTTTTTGTTTTTGTTTTTGGGTCACACCTAGCAGCACTCAGGGGTTTCTTACTCCTGGCTCTATGCTCAGAAATCGCTCCTGGCAGGCTCCGGGGACATGCAGGATGCCGGGATTCGAATCACCGTCCTTCTGCGTCTAAGGCAAATATCTTTCTGCTGTGCTATCAATTCCGCCCCCCAGTTTATTTCTTTACTTTAAAAAATTATTTGTGGGGCCGAGAAGGTGGCTCTAGAGGCAAGGTGTCTGCCTTGCAAGCGCTAGCGTAGGACGGACCGAGGTTCGATCACTCCCGGCTTCCCATATGGTCCCCCAAGCCAGGAGCGATTTCTGAGCGCATAGCCAGGAGTAACCCCTGAGCATCAAACGGGTGTGGCCCCCCCAAAAATAAAAAATAAATAAAATTATTTGTAGGGGCCGGGCGGTGACGCTAGAGGTAAGGTGCCTGCCTTGCCTGTGCTAGCCTTGGACGGACCACGGTTCGATCACCCCCGGCTTCCCATATGGTTCCCCAGGCCAGGAGCAACTTCTGAGCGCATAGCCCGGAGTAACCCCTGCGTGTTACCGGGTGTGACCCAAAAACAAAAACAAAATTATTTGTATAATTTGTATTGAATTAAATAACTGAGATTTACAGTCATTGATAGTTGTTTTAGGCATATACTATTTTAACATCATCGTTGAAATAATATGTCAATGACCTAGCCCCTATAGTATTGCTCTGTCCCCTGAACTCTCATTTTTCATAATCATTATTATTATTATTATTATTATTATTATTATTGCTTTTTGGGCCACACCCGGTGATGCTCAGGGGTTACTCCTGGCTATGTGCTCAGAAATCGCTCCCAGCTTGGGGGACCAGATGGGACGCCAGGGCATGGAATCGCAGTTAGTCCTAGGCTAGCATGTGCAAGACAAATGCCCTACCACTTGCGCTACCACTCCAGCCCCTGAACCCTCATTTCTTTAACGATACATAGAGGCTAGAAAGACAATACAGCAGGTAGGGTATTTAGCTTGCATGCAGTTGACTTGGGCTGGCACTATGGTCTCCTAAGTTCTGCCACAAGTGATTTTTGAGCACAGAACTAGACTTAAGTATTGAACACTGTAAGGTGTGGTCCAAAACCAAAACCAAAACCGAAACAAAAATTAAAGACTTAAAAAAAAATGAGGTCTTTGGGGGCCAGAGTGGTGGCACTAGCTGTAAGGCATCTGTCTGCTTTGCAAGTGCTAACCTAGGACAGACTGCGGTTTGATCCCTCAGCATTCCATATGGTCTCCCAAGCCAGGAGTGATTTCTGAGCGCATAGTCAGGAGTACCCCCTGAGTATCACTGGGTATGACCCACAAACCAAATAAATAAATAAATAAATTAAAAAAATAAAAAGAGGTCTTAAAATATCTTAATCATTGTAAAACTGAAACTCAATGATGAACAATTTTATAACTGTATCTCGTGGTGATTCAAAATAAATAAAAATATGTTTAAACAAATGTCTTAAAAAAGATTTTAATCAAGAAGTGTAACAGGGGGCCCGGAGAGATAGCACAGCGGCGTAGCACAGTGGCATTAGCCTTGCAACCAAAGGTGGTTGGTTCGAATCCTGGTGTCCCATATGGTCCCCCGTGCCTGCCAGGAGCTATTTCTGAGCAGACAGCCAGGAGTAACCCCTGAGCAACGCCGGGTGTAGTCCAAAAACAAAAAACAAAAAACAAAACAAAAAAAAAAAGAAGTGTAACAGGGCTCGCAAGAAAAGTGTACTATGGTAACTGACATTTTCTTCAATAGAAGGAGCTAAACCCCCTCTACTTGAGAGTGGCTGGGTTTCCTTAGGTATTTTCCATTATCTAGGGAAAAAAAGAGATAGGAGAGATAGTATAGCAGGTAAGGTCAGACAGGAAAAGTTCTTGCTTCATATGCTGGAACTAGGCTTGATATCCAGCACCATATATGGTCCTCTAAACTCTGCCAGAAAGGACCACAGACATAGGAACAGGAGTAAGGGTGAAGTATCTGTATACTATGAGTGAGGTCTCCAAAATATAAAACAAGCACAAAATGAAAGCACAGGCTTCCTGCCTGCTTTCTCATGGATCTCCTCTGGGGTAGCTGGTTCCCGCTGAGAACACTCAAGCTTTCCTCAACAGAGGTACACATGCTGAGTTATTGAAGACTCCAGTCAACAGTCAGGTGTGGGGGTGACCTCTGAATGGAGCAGGAGTCTCAGTTGTACTCCACACATTGGCCTTAACCAACTCATGAGACCGGGAGCCAGCATCATCTGCCAAAGATTATTGACTCTCCAAAACTATGTGAATACATTTGTTGTCTTAAGATGCTAAGTGTAGAACTATTGGTGTTGCCACAATAGAAAACAAAATAGGAGAAAGTTCAGAAAAGTTGTTGAACCCAAATTTCAAAGGCTGAGAGGAATTTGGAAGCAATCAATGTCCAATGTGAACTGTAAGTGGTGGAGAGAAACCCAGAAGTTGGCTCGGTTCTCAGACCCAGGTAAAGGCAGAAACCAGCTCCAAGGAAAAAGATGATGAGCCACCCTGAGGTCTTCAATGAGCAGGAATAACTGGGTTCTGGGTTGATGACATCAGTAATGGTGCAGATGCTGTGGGCAGGAATCTCTACACTATGAGAGATGATCTGAAGCAATGAAAACTAGAGAGGAGGTTCCTGGGTCTTAGGATCCATGAAGCAGCCGGAAGGAAAGCCACACTCAGGAGACTTGAAGTTTTTTCTTACAGCCACTCAGGCCTGAGGCTGTGAAAGGATATAAGGGAGGCAGGTACTGGGGAGCAGGGTGGGGTAGCTGGAAGGAATAGTCAATGGTTTGCCAAGCAGGGAGTGGAAAGGAGTATGTGGGCCTATGCAGTAGGAGGGAGGAAGTGTGGTGGGTAATTAAAGTGGTAGCACTAGAAGAAGATGCAGGCAAGGTTAATTGACTGGCTTGTCAGTTTTTCAGGCTATTCCACTCTCCCTGCCACAAGAACTAATTCAATTTATCAACAGTTCATGCCTATAATAGGAGCATTACTGAACCTCACACACAGAGGCCCTGCATGTTAAGCATGCCAAAAGGACTATGCTCTCAAGACACTGCCATTATTTCTTAGCTAAGATTAAACTTGAAGTTTGTTTTTTGCATACAAAATATTGCTCTTGCTATAGCACTATTTATTCCTCACATTGTTTACAAGGATGTAGTTGAGAAACAACCTCGCAAGGCAACTTTCCAATTCTATGCAGGTCTGTAAGAGTTTTTATTGCTACATGGTTGATGTCCTATTTTTATTTTTTATATTTTTTTCTTTTTTGGAAGGTCCATATTCAAAAATACTCAGGACTTATTCCTGGCTCTGCATTCAGGAATTGCTCTTGGTAGTGCTCAAGGGGACCAGTGGGAGTGCTGGGGATCGAACCTGGGTTGGCTATGTACAAACCAGTGCCTTGCCCTCTGCAGCGTCTCTCCAACTCCAGCCATCTCCCATTGGGGGGGCACATTGGCAGTGCTCAGTGGTAACTCCTGGCTCTGTGTTTAGAAATCGCTCCTGGCAGGCTTTGACAGCTATATGGGATGCCAGGAATTGAATCAGGGTCCACTGTGTGCAAGGTAAGCACCTTACTTACTGTACTATTGCTCTGGCCCAGACACCCCCCATCCATTTTTTTCTAATAAAAAAGGTTATTCTTCTTATTTTTTATGTAAAAAATGTAAAACAGCATTTTCTATTCTTTTTTTTTTTTTTTTAAATATGGAACGCTTCACGAATTTGCGTGTCATCCTTGCGCAGGGGCCATGCTAATCTTCTCTGTATGGTTCCAATTTTAGTATATGTGCTGCCGAAGCGAGCACGCATTTTCTATTCTTAAGGTTGTCATCTAGAAAATAATTCAGGGAATGAAGAGATAGGACTGTAGGTAGGACACTTGTTTTTCATGGGTCTGTGATGAGTTTGATTCCTGGCACTGCATATGGTCTCCCAGGCTGCCAGCAGTGAGCTCTGCATGCGGAGCCAGGAGTTAGTTATGAACATCACTGGGTATGCCAAAAGAACAAACAGATAAAAAATAATAAATACTGCTTAAGTATACAACTATATGACTATGTAACAGGTTTATCATTCTGGTTTGGAATTATACATATAGTAATACATATGATACATGACACATATTCTGGGAAGGGTAGGACAAAATGTAAACTCGTAGAAGTTTCCTTAGATGTACAAAATGAAAAAAGAAGATAGGTGATGAGGAGGGGGAGATGATTGCAAGTTCACTCCTTATGCAGATAACAGCTAAAACTAAACACTCCACAGAGTGTTTTCTGAAATCAGAACAATGGAGCATTCTAGATACAGTGACATCATTTTTTTAAAAATAGCTGCTTTCACCAAGAGATAGCAGTTTATAATGAAAACGTTTTTTCATTTCTTTGGGGGAAGAAGGAGGGGGAAATGAGGGGTAGGGAAGGGGTGAGGGGGACCAGGAACTGAGTGAGATAAATGTTCTAATTGTCCCCGTCAATAGCCAAGGAACTGGCACCAGGCCGTGCAGATCACGTGCACATTCTCTCATATTCAGCGAATATATTCAGCAAACATGTTCAGCGAATAGTCCATTCAATCCTTCGCTTCTATGGCTCCTAAGTTGCTAACAAAATGGATTTTATCATCAAGGATTTTTTTTTGAACAGATTAGAAATAATCAGCAGTAACAAGACAAAAATACCATAATGCATTCTTGATGAAGCTGATAAAGGACAACTCCTGAGACTGTGTGGGGTGTGGGGGGTGGGAAGGGCTGGCACCCACGCAGGCTGCCTTCTCCTGCTCAGATGCTGATGCTTTGAGTATCCCTGGGAGCTCCACAGTCTACTGTCATGGGGATGTAAAGTTCCATCGCTTTCACCATCAGTCACAGAAAAAACTTACTGCTGGTGTGTAGCTGAGAAAAGTTGGCACCAGGGCAAGTTCCTTCCTCCACCCCTTGCTCCCCAATTCAGTGAACTGTGCACAGGGCTGCTCCCTCTCTGCTCCCTACTGCCTGCTCTTCCAGCAGGTAAAGCTACTTGGCCACCATCAGCCACTTATTTCTATGATTTGAATTCTCTTCAATATCGAAATGTTCCCTTAAAGTCTGGGGAGTTGGGAGGTGGGATCCTTCTTCTTTCTTCTTCTTTTTGACTGCCGGCCTCCTCTTTCACCTGTCACCATCAAGGCTGAACTTGGACCAAACACAGGACAAACAGACTGCTGAGGATTCATCTGAAAAGGAAGGAGCCCACAGCTCATGCAGCTGATGGGAGAGCATCTACCAAGGTGACCCAGGTTTCTGCCTTTAGAGATCCAGGACACAGCTGGACTCAGAGGACAGTGGTCCCTCTGTCAACGCAGAGAGAACAGGGAAGCAAAGGTTTCCTAAAGGGGCTGGATGTGAGTGAAAGCATCAGAAGTGTCTATCTTTCCATTTGTGTTTCAGATAAGTGAGTTGGTGTCAAGGCCCAGCTGACAAAGCAACAGAGTAGCAAGCTTTGAATGTGGAGTTTCCAAACTGGTATATTATCTCACAAAACCTATCTTAAACATTGCAGAAGTTTTTGATGTTTTGATGGGAGAAGGACACACTAGATAGAGCTAGATAGGGGCTAGAGGCGACATCTTGGCTCTGTGCTCAGGGATAATTCCTGATAGTTCTAAGGAAGATATGAGGTGACAGGATTTGAATGTAGCAAGGGAATTAACTTTTCTATGACCTCTCTGGCCCTAGAAGTTTTTTTTTTTTTTTTTTTTTTTTTTTTTTTTTTTTTTTTTTTTGGTGCTGGTAATTGAATCTTGGGTTTGACATATGTAGCTGAGCTACATTCTTGTCTTTAATGCAACTCTGAAGTTTAGACTCTAGTTTTCCTTTTTTCAGTTTGGGGAGGTGCTGGGTCTCACTTAATGTACTCAGGATTACTCCTGCTTCAGGAATCATTCCTGCAGGTGCTTAGGGGGACCATACAAGGTGCCAGGAATCAAAACAAGGTTCAGTACATGCAAGGCAAACCCTCACTTGTTGTATAACTTTTCAATTCCTATTTCTGAGAAGATATTGCTCCTATTGCTGAAAAGATAGAGGCAAGAACAGTTAAATAATTTGCCAAGGCCACAGAGTTAGTGGAATGTGTGACCGAGATTCAAACCAGGCAATCTAACTTTAGTGATACCCTCTCAAATGTTACATTCTATTGTGCATGACAGGTAAACACAGTAATTGGTTTTTTAGGAGTTCAACTAGGGAGAGTGGAAGGTGCCTTCATGCACATGTGCCCTCAGAGGACACTGGTCAGGGCATTTCTCTCTTGTATTGGCAGCATCAACACACATCTTTTGTGACTCAGATTCAATCATGCCAACTTGGTAACAGTTTATTAGCTCTAAGTGTAATAGTAAATATGCCATGAAGAAATGTCCTGAAACTAATTTCAGTAATAATTGGATTAGATGCTTATTTAGGGCAGATTTTAATAAAGCTTCAATGGCAACTTCATGTTCAAGTGAACAAAACTTGCAGAGATTAAATGTCTGTACATTAAATTGGTATTGAATATAGCCCTCTAGCTAAGCATGGTGGGGTTATCTTGAATGAGCAAATAAAACTTTGAGATCCTTAACATTTTTTTTCTTTTGAGGTACTAGTGTTTAGAATACTACTGTATACACTAATACTCAGGCATACATCACTCTGATACTGATTCTTGTAGAATTAATTAAATTATTAAGAGTCCTTTATGGTGGTGGATAATGGTGGATGGATGGTAAGGCCTTTCTAGGCCAGGCCAGGCACCTGCACACCCTTCCAGCAGAGAGGTCTGAAGGTTCAGGATAACAGCAAAGATCCACAGCAGTCAGGTTCAGGAGACATCAACTTTATTACAAGGCTCTAACCACCATGTGCATATCTTAAACAAACAAACAAACAAACAAACAAACAAACAAAAATGTAAGGGGCTGGAGAGATAGCATGGGATAAGGCGTTTGCCTTACATGCAGAAGGACAGTGGTTCGAATCTTGGCATCCCATATGGTCCCCCAAGCCTGCCAGTAGCAATTTCTGAGCATAGAGCCAGGAGTGACCCTTGAGCGCTGCTGGGTGTGACCCAAAAAACAAAAAAAAAAGACAAAATAAACAAACTAAGTGCATATCTTGTGGTTTTTGGGTCACACCAGGCAGTGTGGGATGCTGGGATTCGAACCGATGACCTCCTGCATGAAAGGCAAACACCTTACCTCCATGCTATCTCTCCAGCTCCCCAAGTGCATATCTTACATGGCTTCTAAATTAACCTTTTAAGCAGCCTCCTTCAGCTGCCCTGCATCTATCGCGTCTCTTATCTCAACATCCTGCATCCTTGTGAGGCTTCTCTTAACCCCTCCTCCAGGCCATGTTAATTAACCTCCACAGACCCTTCCCAGTAGTGGGTGGGCCTGACCATCAGGTAAGATTAGCATTTGGCTTGGGGAGGGGTAAGAAGACCTATTATCACAGACCCTTCACAAATGTCCCAAGGACTTCTTCCAACCACCCCTGCCCATGCAAAAACTCTAAATTTGTTTGTTTTATTTTTGATCCCACACAGTGGCACTCAGCGGTTAATCCTGGCTCTACACTCAAGAATCACTTCTGGTAAACTTAGGGAATCACATGGAATACCGGGGATCAAGCCCAGGTTGGCCACATTCAAGGCAAGTGCCTTACCTGCTGCAGTATCACTCCAGCCCCAAAGCTTTAAAATTATTAATGCCCCCCTTTTTTGTTTTTTGGGTCACACCTGGTAGTACCCAGGGGTTGCTCCTAGATCTGTGCCTAGAAATGATTTCTAGCAGGCTTGGGGGACCATAGAGAATCTCAGGGATTGAACCCAGCTTGATGGCATGTGAGGCAAATGCCCTACCTGCTCTACTATTGCTCTAGCCTCCTAATTAATGCCATTTACTATGACATACTACACAAATAGAAGCTCTCCTTCCTACTGTTATAGAAGTAAAAATGCAGAACATTTTAAACAAAGATCTATAAATAAGGACTAAACATATCTAAAGATAACTAAATATATCAAGTGTGTGAAGTAATTTAGCAAAACAAAATCCATAGCATATACACATGCTAGTTTTATTTATTAATTATTGTTTTCTTGATTTAGGGGTCACACCCTAAATGCTCAAGGTTTACTCTTAGTTCTTCTCTTAGGGATCCTACTTGGTAGGACTCTAGGAACCATATTGATGCTGGGGCCAGACCTGGGTCAGTTGTGTGAAAAGAGCCTTGCCCACTGTTTATCTCTCTGGCCCAGACATTGACAATTTTAATATTATAGACTTTGCCTTTTGGTTTGGACTTAATGCACATATTTGTCTTGGGTTTACAGTTAAATAAAAATCATATAAAATTTTTATTTCTCTTAAGTCACTATTACAGGTCTGGTGCTGAAGTGAAAGTATAGGGTTTAAGGAGCCAGCCTTGCATGCAATAAACGCTAGTGCAGATACTTCTTGGTACCTCAAGTACCAATGGGAGCAATACCCATGGTGTGCCCTAAACACTTCCCAGCCCCAATCACAATGGCCAACTCTCACTTTTCTTCTACCTTTTGTTTTTTTTTTTTTTTTACAATTACTAAAAAACTAAGATTGGGGGTTTCTTTTGGTGGTGCTGGTGACTGGATCCAGGACTTCAAGCTTGTGACTACTGAGCAACATCCTTGCCAGAAAACTGGGAATTTGGGCCTGGAGAGATAGCACAGCAGCGTTTGCCTTGCAAGTAGCCAATCCAGAACCAAAGGTGGTTGGTTCGAATCCCGGTGTCCCATAGGGTCCCCAGTGCCTGCCAGGAGCTATTTCTGAGCAGACAGCCAGGAGTAACCCCTGAGCACTGCCGGGTGTGGCCCCAAAATAAAAAACAAAACAAAACAAAAAACTGGGAATTTGATAGTTTAATAAATAAATAAAATAGTTTGTAGACACCCCACCCCCAGTTGCTCTTTTTTTAATGCTTCCTCATTCCTCTGACCCCAAAGGCAGCACTTTTCAGATTCTTGCTGTGAGTGCACAGATAAAGCACTTAGATATGCAATTAGGCTACTAGCAGCAGAGATTCAACTTCTAGCCTCCCGGGAATTTAGGAAGGCAAGTATTTTTCAGTGGAGGGTGGTACTTTCTTAAACAAAGAATATTCTTTGTAAGAAGAAATGGAGAGACACCTTTTGGATAGGAAGGTATCTGAATCTACTTTTGTAAATGAGAAAAGGAAAGACAAGACCAAACTCATTCTTATCGCTTTACTGAATTCCTTCTGGGTGCCTTATTGGTGTACTGATAAATGTTTCACATGTTGCTGGGAAAGTGGGGAGGGCGCAAATGTGTCCTTTTGGTGAAATTATATTCCCACTATGTTTTAAATTACTATTGCAGGCAGAGATATAGAGTAAGGTGTGATGGGAAAAACTGTCAAGGAGAATTTAAATCAGCCCCAAAGCAGGAAGACCTTTGAAACAAAAGACCTACCTTAGATGCCAGGAAACCACTGAGATGCAGAATTCCAGGCCCTTACTGTGCCTGAACCCCCTGGGAAAAGAGGGTCCAGCACTGGAACAAGGGTAAGCTAAGAACATAAAAAAACCACCACCAACTGCAAGCTCCACCAACTGGCAACCACCTTAGAGACAGATTTGGGAGATAGTTTGGGAAAACTGTTTATTAGCTCATTTGGCAGTGAAAAGGGTGCCCATATGTCCATATCTCCCCCTGAGATGTGGACTTTGTTACCCTATAACTCTTTTTGGGTGCCTCCTCCAATGTAGAGCTTATCTATGACCCCAATGCAGCAGTTTTCAGTTTCATGTTGTGAGTAAATAGATAAAGCACTTAGAAATGCAATTAGGTTACAAGCAGCAGAAAATTGAATTCTGAACCTCTAAGGAATTTAGGATGGCCACAAATCATCCTATTGAAAAGTGGCAAAATCCTGGTTTTCTCTCAAGAGTGTATATTAGTGCAGAGTACCCGTGTGTTTGAGCCCGAATCCCTGTCTGTAAGATATATATATATATATATATATATATATATATATATATATATATATATATATATATATATATATTAAATATATTAAAATATATATATATTTTAAACATTAGGTCACATTTCCTCGTGGCCCACATCTGCCTGAGATGGGTATTTTGCTGGACTGCATGATATAAATAGACTTCACGTCTCACCAACACCACTAAATGCTCATCAGACAGTACCTAGGTTTCACTTGTTCTGCCCAGTTTGGGAAATAATCCCTGCTGCCCAATCTGCCTCCCACCTCTCTCTGTCCCCTTTGCTCCAAAATAAACTTATTTTACTTCATGATTCATGATTTACTTTCTGAAATTCTTTTCTGTGAGGGAAGCCAGGTGATCAACCTAAAAGTAAGATTTAGGATGATTCTCCTTACCTGAAAAGAACACCTCCTCACTCAAGCCCGGGTTCTCTGATTCCTCAGAGAGCAGAGATCATCTGCCACACCTTGTACAACAAGTGGAACCTGTGTGAAGTTTGACAACAGCCTTGTGGGGCTGGTCAGATGTGGACCTGTTCTGTTCAGGGGCTCATCGCAGAATGACTTCAGTCCTAGAATTCACAGATACTCTCCTGGATGGCTGAAGTATGTAGATAGGAAAACAGCAGATTCTTTTGTCCAGGCTGCCACCTCTCTCCTCCCCACTTCACATCCTACATCCTTCTCAATGTGAACTGCCTTTCCCACTACCTGAAGTAGACAGCATTCTACAAATAAGACGAGGCCTCCCAAAGAGCCCTGACCTATGAGTAGACATGAGAGGGCACCTCCCACATACAAAGCTTTAAAAAAAAATCACCCAAATCAAAACCCTAATTTGGGGCTTCCCAGCTTCCAGTATTGTGAGAATTTTTTGCTGCTCAAGCAGCTCAGTTTATGGAATTGTTCAAATAGCACTAAATGACGAGGACAGTACAGTACAAAGCCCTATGCTCAGTGCTATTTGTTGGGAACATTCAAGAGGAGAAACAAGAAGCATTCAAGAGGAGAAATTCAAGAGGGGCAAGAGCAATAGCACAACAGCCAAACTGGGTTCAATCCCTGCACCCAATGTCCTCTGAGCCTGCCAGGAGTAATTTCTGAGTGCAAAGCCAGGAGTAACTCCTGGGCACCACTGGTTGTGGCCAACACCCCACCACTATGAAAAATAAAAGAGGAGAAACTCACTTTACTCAGGAAATCGCCAAAGACATGTACTGTGAAATGCTACCTGGCTAGTACTATGGATTGACTATATTCCCTAATCCCATTCATAAATAGAAGCTCCAATATCTAGAACCTCCAAATAGAACTGTTTTTGGAGATGGGACCTTGAACAAGTTTGATGCTAATTGTTCCTGATAAGGTCTTTGTAAAAAGAATTTTTTTTACCCTAGACACAATTAGGATGTGAAACAGAAGAAAGACCATATGGGGGTACAATTATCACAGGGGCTCTCTGGAAGCCCAAGAGAGCAAGATCAAGAGAGAGAAACCAACCCCTTGGCATACTGCTGATGACTTTCTGGATCCTGAATGAAAACACAATAGTTGTCAATGCTGTGCTGCATGCAGTAATTTGCTATGGCAGCATGATCTGGTAAAGGCAACTCAGGACCCAGAAGTAAGAATGGAATGGTGAAAGGAAAGGGGAACAGAAGACCACTGCAAGCAGAGGAAAGCACATCTGGTTTGATGCTCAAAGCAATAAATAAATGACTTATAATCTAATCTAGAATAGAAGTAGAAATGTGTGGCCAGGAATCAAAGGGGCAGGACTCAACTCAACTTCTGGAAAGCTATAATCCCTCAATATTTTTTCTCATCTGTTAAATGCAGCCAACACTAGTTTGTGTCATAAGATAATTGGAGAGAGGATTAAAGCTCTTAGCTATCAAGTTTTTTTTTCTTAAACTCAGTGCCTGGCACATAGTGCTGGAAATGCTAAAAACAAACAACAACAACAACAAAAGTTAGCTTAATTTATAGTTGGAACTTTACATAGAGTGACAATTCTCTACTGCTATCACTCCAACCTTTCTCTTATTGAACAAGACTATCTGTTTCTGAAATTTGTACTCCCCATTTAATGTTGCTGAGGGTTTGGGTCTTGTCCTCATGTCTTCTACTATGGGTCATGGAAATCTAGCACTGGAAATCAGGAATTTAAATGAGGTCTTGGGGGAAGAGGCCCTGGGTGAAAACAGAAAGGGTCTGGGGGACTGGGAGCAGGAGAGACTGTGCCCTTCATCTTGGCAAGTACCAAGGCCAGGAAAATAACCACTTTGGGGCAGCTCTCACTGTCAAAAACATAGGCACTTTAACAGCACAGTCTTGCACCAGCAGCTTCTTAACTCCCTGACTGCTTGAGTACTGGGCATCCAGCAAGAAGGCAGAACTAGGAAAGATTCTGCTCCCCACTTCTGAGACAGGCTGAGGGTCTTCATGCTCTCTAAACTAGGGGTTTTGAGAATAAACAGTCAGGTGCACATTGGCCACTGTTTATCTCTAAATTCCCTTTTTGAATTCAGGTGTTCATGGGACATAGTATTTCCTTTTTCCCTGCCTTCTGCACACTGGTCTCTGCATCCCTGTCAAGTTCTTGTATTTGTCTAAATAGCCATTGTTTCTAGACCAGGCACCTGAGGCCTGATGGTTGGTTGACTTGCTTAAGGCACACATCTCAGCTAAAGGCCAAAGTGTCCATTGGTTCTTACAAGAAACCTTGAGGACAGGGATGCATCCTACTTTCTCATGATGCCTTGTACTGTGGGGAGTCCTGGAGAGGATGCAGTTCAGATCTAGAAGGTCAGTCAGTAGATTGATAGAGCTCTTTGTATGGAGCAGAGTAGACAGATGTATCCTCCTGGCTGTCGGGATACACTATTCTGAAGATATCCTGGAATACCCAGGAATGTTACATATCAATTTTTTTTATTGTTTTGTTTTGGTGGTACCTTGTGGCACACAGAGGCTACTCCTAGCTCTGTGCTTAAGGGTCACTCCTGGTAGAACATGCAGTGTCAGAAATCAGATTCTATGTCTCCTGATTTCAAAGCTGTCCCTTCTACCTAAGAATTTATCTATTTATCTAGGTACAGATATCTATATCTATACAGATATATAGACCTAGATCTAGATATTTCTTCTTTTTAACATTCATGCATTTATGTTTGGCATGATAGTGAACAGAGCCTGTCCTTTCTAAACTGTTTTATTTATTTTTTTGAGGGCTTTTCTGGGGGGTGAGCACACTCAACAGTGTTCTGAGGCTACGCTCAGTTATGTGCTGGAAATCATGCTCTGCTGACAATAGAACCAAGGCCTCTTATATGCAAAGCTTGATTGCATGCATTCACCCTGTTGACCCCTTTTTCTAGCCCAGAGCATGGGTTCTCTTTTATTTATCCAATGATTCATTTACTCAATATGTAATTTATTGTTTTGTCTTATTACTGGGGCAACACACAGTGGTACTCAAGGCTCACTCCTGGTTCTGTGTTTAGGAGAGCATATGGGAGGCCAGGGATTTGAACCTGGGTTAGCTGCATGCAAGACAAGTGCATTATCTGCTGTACTATATCACTTAAGACTCTTGATAAGTACTTATTGAACATATCTATGTCCCAGATATTCATTGGTCCCGTGTGTGCGTATAAAGATCAGTTTGTTTATCTTTATGTGTAACAGTTTGCACAGATGTCAAATAAGGATAATAACGGTGATTGGCAGACTGGCATGAATAAAATATGAAAAAAGAAAGCTTGGCATGTGTAAATGTCACTTAGCTCTACCACCAAGACCAGCGACTGCTGATTACTTCATTCCTCTGTTTCAGTGCTGAGAGATAATGAGGGACATTGAAATGTTGTAATACCCTGATTTGGTTCATGAGAATAGTGTGAGACTATATAGTGTGAGATAGGGTTAGAACTTGGTTGAGCTGAGTCTATTCAGACTGACAGCTATTCTGGCTCATGGGGAGAATGTGGCACTTTAACAATGCAGGAAAGTTGAAACCCATGACACAACCTTTTCTGGGTCATAGTTTCTCTATACATCAAGAACTGAAAGCTCCCAGAAACATGGAATGACATTATTCAACAGAAGGTATCACTTAGGACTACATTTATCTCTACACATCTTCCATTCTCTAACCCCCATAATATTAGATAAAAAGATTACATTCCTTCTTTTTTTGTTTTTGGGTCACAACCGGCAGCGCTCAGGAGTTACTCCTGGCTCAGTGCTCAGAAGTTGCTCCTAGCTGGCACAGGGGACCATATGGGATGCTGGGATTCAAACCACCATTTGTTTGAATCAACTGTGTGCAAGGCAAACACTCTACTGCCATGCTATCTCTCCATCCCCTACATTCCTTTTTCATACAAAAGATAAGAGTTAGGCTTTCCAGGACTGGCATGAGGGACCCACAAAGTTCTCAGAACCCCATGTTTCTAGGTTCCCTCCCAGGTAGTCCCTGGTCCATTTTGATCTTTAACACCCCAGTTGTCTCATTCTTATCCCAGGTAGCATGGTGGAGGAACAATAAGAAGAAAGAGCATTCTTTTCTTTTGGAAAGATTTTCTGAGGGGCTAACGAGATAGTACAGAGGTTAAGGCACTTTGCCTTGCACGAGGCTAACACTAATTCAACCCCTGGTGCTGCATATGGTTCCTAAACACCATCTGAACACAGGGCCAGGAGTAAGCCCTGAGCATTGCCTCGTAGAGCCCCCTCCTCCAAGACTTTCCCAACGGCTAGAGAGATAGCTTAAAGGGCTCTAGCCCCACACACCTGCTTGTGTGGGGAACCTTGATTTGATTCCCAGTACTGCAAGACCCTCTAACACCTCAAATAGCAACCCTGGAGCACCTAGTAGCTAGATCCCAACACCACCCAAAACCTAGAAAAATAGTTTCCAATTTCCAAATCCCTTAGTGAGAAATAAAGCACATGGTCAAACCATTGCCAAGAAAGATCAGTCCTTCCTTCTACCCTGCAGTATCTCAGTGATTGGCTCAACTGAAGCTGGAACTCTAAAGCAAAGGAGGACAAAGGGGCGAGAGGTGAGAGGGTGAGAGGGAGGTGGCCAGTCTCTTCGTTCTGGAAGAACTGTAGAAACTGTCATTAAGGTCTGTTGAAAAACACATTAATTATTGAGTCACAAAGTCTTCATATTATATTTTTATTAATTTTTTTTGCAGGGGCCATACCTGGCAGTGCTCAGGAGTCTAGCTCAGAGCCTAGCTCTGCACTCAGGGATCATTTCTGGCAGTGCTTAGGGGATCATATGGGATGCCTGGGATTGAACCCATGTCAGCTAGCTGCATAAAAGGCAAATGACCTACCCATTGTGCTATTGCTTCAGCTCAATTTTTTTTTTTTAATATTTGAACCACATCTGGTTGTGCTCAGGTTTCACATCCAGTGGGCTGAGGGAAGTTTTAATGCAAATTCTTTTTTGGTGTGTGTGTGTGTGTGTGTGTGTGTGTGTGTGTGTGTGTGTGTGTGTGTGTGTGTGTGTGTGAGAGAGAGAGAGAGAGAGAGAGAGAGAGAGAGAGAGAGAGAGAGAGAGAGAGAAATCATACTCTTGCTATGCTCAGTGTTACTCCTGGTTCTGCACTCAGTAATCACTCCTGGCAGGCTTGGGGGACCATATGGTATTTTGGGGCTTTAATCTGAGTCAGCTACATGCAAGGCAAAAGTTCTACCCACTGTAATATTGCTCCAGACCCTTAATGTGAGTTTAATGAAGTTTTCATGTGAGTTTCTTAAACCTCTGTGGAGAAAGACACTGAGAAGAAGGTGAAAAAGAGCATGATTGTATAGATGGGAGGATGATGTCATTTCTTTAAATTTTGTCTAGGATGAAGAACTCAGCATCATTGCTTTTGTCTCCTCCACTTTACGAAGTTCTTGGGACTTCAGGAAGCTAGTATAGCTGGTAGGGTGTTTGCCTTGCATGTGGTCTATCTGAGTTCAATCCCTGGCACCCTACCATATTTATTTGAGTATAATGCGCACCCATGTATAACACACACCCCTAATTTTCGATTAAAAATCGGTATAAAATTTTGTTTCACACCAAGCATTGTAATTGACAAAAAAACGTTGTTGAACACATGCGGCCATGATAAAAATTATTTATTGACAACGTAAACTGGTATAAACACAATACCGAAATAAAATGACCGGTGACTATTTATTTAAAATGCTTCCAAGTCAGATTCATCATCAGATACACTAAAGAGTTGTTCCCATTCTTCTCGAGTTAATTTTTCATCAGTGTCCCAGTTGGCAGGAACATCTGTTTCTCCAGTTTCTTAGCTTTCTTCTGAGTCTGAATTCCACAGCAGGTCTTCTTCTACGCAGTCCATTTTATTGCTGATGCCTGTCTTCAAAAAAATCTTGATTATCATTGGTCTGTCTTCCCATGATGTTTGAACCCAGGATGTCACGAGCGATAGATCAGGTTTCTTGAGGTTTTTTAAGTTTGCCCTCGCGTACAGTGGGCGGCTGCAGCCCGGAAAAGGCGCAGTGCTAACTCACAATTCGCTGCGCCTTCCCTCATTGAACGGGCCGCCACTGCCACCCCACCCCAGCCCTCGTTTAGAACGCGCACCCAAATTTTGATTTCTTTTTTTGGTAGAAAAATATGTGCGTTATACTCGAATAAATATGGTATATAATCTAGTGAGCCCCCACCAAGAGTAATTCTTGAGCACAGAGTCAGGAATAAGCCCTGAACACTGTAAAGTATGACTTCATAACTATTATATACATACATACATCTCTATATTTCTGCTCTATCATTTTTGAACAGAATGAATGTCCATCTTTTACCTTTCAGACACTGTAAGTGAAGGATAATAAAATCATCAGCAAATGTAAGGCTTTGCAGAAATCCCATTATCTGCTAATCTGATGACTGGCCTTGACTGAATGGAAGAGGGAAAGGAAGATGGTGACTGGGGAGAGTGTGTGGAGAAGTATTAGAGTCGAGGGTTGCTTAGGCTTAGGGGGGGTGTTGTGGGGAACTCAGACACTAGGGGCCACAGCACATCCTTTAATGCAAGAGGCTGGGTTTGACTCCTGACAATACAGTCTTCCCCAACAAGCAACTCAGGGGGACAACAACCAGCCAGCATCAAGCAGGAACTAGGCCACCCTTGTGTGGGCTACTGAATCCCTCACACACACACACACACCCCACCCAAAGGGGGACATTGCAGCAATCAATGGCTATGAAGGGAAGGGAGAGGTGCTAGGAAACTAACTCTCAAACACAATACAGAGGACTGAATCTTGAGTCTGGATGGACCTGAGTCTTGTCTTTGTTCTTAAAATGAAGGCCAGGAATTGCTTAAGACTGAATTCATGCCATCTGTGCAGAAAGGCTCCAGGCCTGGTGCCTCAGAACACAGGCCTGGAGCAACCCCAGCACCTCTTCTGTGGCCCAAACACAAACAGAATGTTCTCTTTATGACTGAAACCCAACTACAACATGCTTGTAATTATGGTGCTTAAAAAAAGAAAGATTTAACCTTACTTAAAATAAGAAGGATGTATCCTTCATGACAGCATTTCAGCTTTGACAACAGAAAACGCTTAACAGAGGACCAGCACTAATCTGAGACTCAGGATTTCTGAGAATGGAATGGAAGCTGGAGCCAGGGGGAGGGAGAGAGAATGGAAGCTAGGAATTGATATGAGGAACTGTAGACGCTGAAATAAGTCCTTGCCAAGACAGGAGAATTAAATTACAACTCATTGAAGAAAGCAAGTGTGCATCCATTCCACTTTATTTCCTACTACTAGAAGAAATATGTCAACTGAGCCAGCATACTTTAATAAGAATCTTTGTTTTAAACTAATGAATTCTAACTAGGTGATAGAAATAATATGAAATCATTTTTTGGGGAGAGAAGTTTGGGGGTCACATCTAGCTGTGCTTACTCTTGGTTCTGTGGTCAGGGTTCATTCCTGGTGTGGCTTGGAAGATTGAGCAGGATTTTTTTGGTTTTGTTTTGTTTTGGGCTACACTCTGACTCTCAGGGGTTACTCCTGGCTATGAGCTCTGAAATTGCTCCTGGTTCCAGGGATCACATGGGACACAGGGGTTTGAACCCAGGTCTGTCCAGGGTCAGCCATGTGCAAGGCAAACGCTCTTCCGCTGTGCTATCTCTCGGACCCCAATTGAGTAGAATTCTACCTGGCTGTGGTCAGGGACCAGATGGGGTGTCAAGGATCAGACACACAGAATCTGGAGCAATAATACAGCGGGTAGGGCTTTTGCCTTGCATGCATCTGACTCAGGTTCAATCCCCAGCATTTCATATGGTCCCCTGAGCCTGCCAGGAGCAATTTCTAAGCTCATAGCAGGAGTAACTCCTGAGCACTGACAGATATGGCCTGAAAACAATAACAAAAAGATTGGCTATGTGCAAGGCAAGTGCCCTATTCTGGCCCCTGTACAAGTTTTTGGTCCCAGAGTCCACTATGGCCACACCCTGTGTGCTCACACATACCAGGCTGTGGTGCAGTCAGGATCCATCATGGTGCCAGCATTTGGAGACCAGAGCAGCCAGGATTGACCTTGAGCGGGTGTTAATTTCCATACTTGTAAGGCAGTTCTCTAGCCCTGTACAGTATCTCCACTCTGGAATTTTTTGCTTTGTTTTGCTATTTTTGCGTTAAACTCCGTGCTGCTGGAGGGAAGGTACTCCTGGCTTCTGGAGTTGGAAAGTTGTTCCTAGAAGTTGCTCGGGGAGCCTATGCAATACGGAGGGCAGGTGTTGAACCTGGCCACCTGCAAGCTAATGATACCTTTCTACCATCTCCCCAGTCGAATGTAAAATCTTGCTGAGAAAAAATATGGAGATTTATGTAAGGACAGAGACCCACACTCTTTTTTCCTTGGCCTCAGCTACTAAATACCTGAGCCTGGTTCTGATTGCCCCTCCCTAGGAAGACTGGATGTAGAGACAGGTGCCCTGTAAATAGTGTGGCCCTGCGGTTTCCAGAAACAAGCTGCCTGGCTAGTTTTCTGGGACCTCTTTGGTAATGCGTTCCAGGCAGCTGGCAACCTTGGACTTTGAATTAACCACATTTCTGCTTGCCAGCATCTACTTTGTGGAGTGCCTGGAGGGTATAAATAAGTCAGAAATCCTCTCCTTGGAGGGTTGGAGGGATGTAGGGAGCAGAATAACGAGTGAATAACGAAAAGGCATAGAAGGGATTAGCCTGCTTTTGAGTCCCAGAAGGATTTTTCTCAAGAGGAGGATTCTCCAGGTCTCGCTTTAAAGTCAAAAAAGGTCAGGATCTGTTGAGCGCGAGCAGAAGCTGCTGCTTGCTGGCTGGTGTCTACACACGCTAAGGAGGCTTTCATGCAGGGCTTGCCTTGCATTTAGGTCTGAAGCCATCCCAGTTTTGTCTCCAGCCCAGCTCGTGGATTGAAGGCCTGGGAAGGGCCGAAGGGGCTGAAGGAGAAGGGGCCGGGGGCTAGGGGAGAGAAAGGATGGCTGGGGTGGGGGGTGGGGGTGCAAGGTTCTCTTTTTCCGCATCCTGGCGGAGCCTGGTGGACGCTGGACTCCGACTGGCCACGCCCGCCTCCCGCGCTCTCCTCCGCGGGCATAGCGCCACCTAGCGAGCGCCCGAGGCAAGCCGGGGCCCTGCCCTCCCCGCGAGCCAATCCCACAGCAGCATTTTATTTATTTATTTATTTATTTATTTATTTATTTATTTATTTATTTATTTATTTATTTATTTATTTAGTTTTTGAGTCACACCCGGCGGTACTCAGGGGTTACTTCTGGTTCTACGCTCAGAAATCGTTCCTGGCAGGCTCGGGTGACCATATGGGATGCCGGGATTCGAAACACCCTCCTTCTGCATGCAAGGCAAACGCCTTACCTCCATGCTATCTCTTTGACCCGAGGGCCTCCAGTTTCATCCATCACTAAGGTTTCTTCTTCTATCCGCGGCAAGGCAGGAGCACTAAAAACCGCGCTTCAAGGACCACCAGCGCCACCAAGATTGTCCCCACCTTCACCAGTGTATTTTGGTCTTGGGGGATCACACTGAACTGCAGTTTGGTTTGCTCTTAGTTCCCCCCTCCATCCCCTCCACCCCGCAGCATTCACATTCACCGAATGCATCACTGGGGACCAGTAAGGTGAATTTCCCTCACCATGCCGGGCACTCTGCTCTTCCACTAGAGTGACAGATAACACAGTGACTGTCACTTGAGCATTCATTCCCCAGGTTCCAGGCATAATGCTGTGTATTTACACGCTTCATTGGACTCAATCTCCCCCTCAAACGGTCAAGCAAGGTGCTGTTAGTATCTCTAGACTAGAGAAAGGGAAGCAGATTTAGAAAAATACAAATTGATCCAGTCAGTTCATGAGCAGCAGCGCTGAACCTAGGCAGAATCCAGGCACCCTTCAACTCTCCCTCTAATGGAAGGAATCAGTGTTTATTCCATCTGCGTATACGGCCCATGCTCTGTGCCAGGCAGGTAATTCTTTCAATAGCTCTATAAAACACAAACAAATGATAAAAGTGTGTCATAAATAAAGAAAAGTGAGCTCGAGGAAATGTAGAATCTGTCTGCCATTTTGCCTAGATGCAATGTTTGGAGTTGGATAGAACAGAAATATGGAAAGGACTTGGATTGTTGCTTATAATAGTAAGCTACAGAATTAAACAACTACTTGAACCACATTATCTCTGGATTTCTTGTACTGAAGAATGACACTAAGAGATTTAATTTAGGTTTTTTTTTTGTTCTTGTGCATGAAAACACACTTGTTGATGGACCAGAGAGATTATATAGCTTTGTACTCTGTCCAACCCAGTTCAAATTCCTGCACTGAATATGGTCCCTTGAGCACTGCCAGGAGAGATTCATGAACACAGAGAGCTTAAAACTTCCTAAAAACAGAGCTTTCACTATTTATTGCAGCAATCAGAACAATACTTAAGGGTTGGAATCAACCTAGATTCAACAACAAATAAGCAGATCATGAAGATGTGGTACATACATATACACAATGCAATACTAAATAGCTATAAGGAATGATGCAATCATGCAATTTGCAGCAACATGGATGGAACTAAAAGATACTATGTTAAATAAAGTAAGCCAGAAGAAGGATAAATACAAAATGATATAATTTGGGGCCAGAGCAATAGCACAGTGGTAGGGCGTGTGCCTTGTATGTGGCTGATCCCAGATGCATCTGGGTTTGATTCCTGGTATCCCTCCTGGTCCAACCAAGGCTTTCAGGAGCAATTTCTGAGCACAGAGCTAGGAATCACCCCTGAGAACCATTAGGTGTGACCCCAAAACCAAAATAAATAAATAAATTAAAAAAAAAAAACGATTTACCTTACATGTGTTTTTTTACATGAAGGAATAAAATGGTTTAATTGGAGTTCCCTAGAATACTCTTAATCCCAAAGTAGGAAAGGAAAAGGAGAAAGACATATGTGAAATAATGAGGGATGGGGTCAAGGGGATTCAGATATATTGGTGTTGTTAAGAAAAGACAACTCTACTAGAGCAGGTAGGGTGTTTGCTTTGTATGTGGACAATTAGATCCCTGATACTCATATGGTTCCCCCGAGCATACCAAGAGTAATTCCTAAACGCAGAGCCTGGAAATACTCCTGTGCACAGCACAGTGTGGCTCAAAAAATTAAAAAAAAAACAAAACAGAGGCTGGAGAGGTGGCGCTAGAGGTAAGGTGTCTGCCTTGCAATCGCTAACCAAGGAAGGACAGAGGTTTGATCCCCCAGTGTCCCATATAGTCCCCCCAAGCCAGGGGCAATTTCTGAGCACTTAGCCAGGAGTAACCCTTGAGCATCAAACAGGTGTGGCCCCCCTCAAAAAAAAAAGAAAAAAAGAAAAACAAAGAAAGACAGAACTAAATATCCATATCATGGAATCAACAACATTAAAATTATGAAACCCAAACTTTATTTATTTATTTATTTATTTATTTATTTATTTTAGAGGTCACTCCTGGCAGCACTGACTCTGTGCTCAGAAATAGCTCTTGGCAGACTTAGGGGACCATATGGGGTGCCAGGAATCAAACTGGGGTCTGACTGGGGTTGACAAGAACAAGGCAAATGCCCTACCACTGTACTATTGCTCTGGCCCTTAGGGAGACCCAAACTTTAACAACTGAAATTACAAAGGTGCCTGTTAGGGTGGGAGGGAGGTTTGGGATGGACTCTGAAAACATTGGTGGAGGAAGTTTGATGGCTGGTGGTGGTATTGGAGCTAAAACATTGTATGTCTAAGATTCAACTATGTATAACTTTGTAAATCACAATGCTTTAAGTACAATTTTTTAATAAAAATTTCTTTGATATTAAAAGAAAAAAGACAGTCTATGGCCATACCACCCTGTACATGCCCGATCTCATCTGATCTCGGAAACTAAGCGGGGTCGGGCCTGCTTAGTACTTGGATGGGAGACCGCCTGGGAATACCGGGTGCTGCAGGCTTAAAAAAAAAAAAGTCAAACTAAAAAATGAAAAAAATTCCCAAACAAATAAAATATCCATTAAGCATACCAGCTGATACAACTAGAATTTTTTACAGCTCTCTCTGGAATATCAAAAGCTATTGGACATATTTCCTAGATCATCATTCGGCTTTGTATTATAAAGTGGGCCATACCAAACAGTATGATCAAACTTTTGCCAGGGATCAAATGCAGGTTAGCACTGTGCAAGGCAAGTACCCCATGTGCTGTACTATCACTCCTGGAGACTGACAGTTTCACCTTGATTCTTCTTACAGTCCCATCAGAGGACTCAAGGAAATGAAATAGGAGAACTGAGTGAATGCTGAATTATTGCCAATAATTATGTTTCTTTGTTAATTTGGGTGCCACACCCAGTGATACTCAGGGCTCATTCCTGGCGCTGCACTTGGGATCACTCCTGGTGGACCCATAGGTGGTGCCAGAAATTCAAAAGGGGATGACTGTTTACAAGGCAAATAAATGCCTTACCCACTGTTCTATTTCTCAGGCTCCACTAATGATTACCTGAAGTCAAGAAACAAGTCTATGGCCCGGAGAGATAGCACAGTGGCGTTTGGCATTTGCCTTGCAAGCAGCCGATCCAGGACCAGAGGTGGTTGGTTCGAATCCCAGTGTCCCATATGGTCCCCTGTGCCTGCCAGGAGCTATTTCTGAGCAGACAGCCAGGAGAAACCCCTGAGCACTGCAGGGTGTGGCCCAAAAAACCAAAAAACCAAAAAAAAAAAAAAAAAAAAAAGAAACAAGTCTATGCTTAAAAAGTTAAAGAATGGTCCATACTGGTTACAGAATTGTCTTCACTCCAGACTCGCATGAGTGCTCGGCCTGCCTTGAATCCTGCTTCTTGCAAACTCAGACTCATGATCAGTGTCACCAGCTGCATAGGGACAAGTAGAACCTTGTCTTCAGTGATGAGAGATGGCCCTACTTCCGTTTATAATATATCCATCCTGTTTAACAAGGCCTGCATACACAGTACCAATTTTCATAGTCATAATATTCAGAAATGTTTCCTTCCTGGTGTAACTTGAGAGCAGAGTAATCTCCTGATGAGAGGCTTTCTTCTTTAGAGCCGTGCAAAGCCACAGCTGACTAGGGTCTTCATTACACAAAACTATTAGGAACGAATGGTTTCAGCTTGATGAAGACTTCAATCCAGCAGCTTTGACCTACTTGTCATTCCTGGGAACACATTTTAATAGCTTGCACTAATAAGACAGTCAACCTGACCTGGTCACACCTCTGAGTGACCTTTATAGCCTTGCTTGCAGGGAATTAGCCTGCAGAATGAGTGGATGGAAGCACTTCCAGTACCTAGAAGGGGGACTTGAGAAAGGTGGTTCATGACAAGCTCCTGTCTTCTAAGCAACTCATCTTACTGCCTGTGCCTTCCCTCTGATCTGTTTGTAGAATGAGGCATTATGGTTGAGAATCTTTTGGTCTGTAAAGTAGCTTGAGATATGGGTGCTATGTGAATACAATCATTTATCTTCATGATTTTTTTTTTTTTTTTTTTTTACTGAAAAGGCCATTCTTTATTTTTATTTCTTTATTTTTTTCTGGGTCACACCCGGCAGCGCTCAGGGGTTACTCCTGGCTCCATGCTCAGAAATCGCTCCTGGCAAGCTCGGGGGACCATATGGGATGCTGGGATTCAAACCACCAATCTTTTACAGACAAGGCAAACACCTTATTGCCATGCTATCTCTCCGACACCCCCCCCCTTTTTTTTTTTTGTGACAATGCCATTCTGTTTTTTGTTTGTTTGTTTATTTTGTTTTGTTTTTGTTTTTGGGCCATACCTGGCGGTGCTCAGGGGTTATTCCTGGCTATCTGCTCAGAAATAGCTCCTGGCAGGCATGGGGGACCATATCCGAACCAACCACCTTAGATCCTGGATCGGCTGCTTGCAAGGCAAACACCGCTGTGTTACCTCTCCAGCCCCGAAAAGGCAATTCTGAAGTACACTGCATCAGTTCTTAAACCTAGGCTTGAGTGGAAAGTAATAATAAAGGTCCTAGTTAGTTTTTGGTTTGGGGTTTTGACTGATGGTGCTCAGTCATTGCTCCTGGGGACCTCAGCTGTGTGGACACTGCAGTGACTCTCATCATGCACCTCAGCCAGAAGGTGTGTGAAAACCACAGCTCAGGAGTGTGACCAGGGCCCCAGAGGCTGTACAGGGGCCATGGTACTTACTGTGAATGCAGATGACCTTGAGTTGATCCCTGAGTACCCCCAGGAGTGATCTCTGAGCACAGAACTAACAGTGAACCTTGAGAACCACTGAGTGTGGCCCAATCCTCACCTCCCTTCCCAAGAGTGACCCTCTTAGCACCGTAGTTAAAGAAGTGTACCCTGGTGAGAACCTTGGCTGAGTGCCCAGCGCCACAGCATGGTAAGCACCACAGCTACATGTATGGGCACCACAGTCAGGTGTGATCGTGGGTCCCTGGTTCATCACAACCACCACAGCAGCACTGAAGGACAAGAAGGGTAATAATAAGGCAGATGAAAATTAAAGGAGAGTCATTTAGAAACAAGACCCTTGCCACTCTCCAGCCAGAGCCTGGCTATGAAACTTTACCTGCTGTTCCCAGGACATGGGCCACTCTAACTAACCCACCTCCATGCAGCCATACATGGGACAGGGTGAGGACTCACAATACTAGAGGCAGGATGTGCATGCCAGAGGCCTCCTCAGGGGCTCACGCCTAAGTTCTGAGTCAAAAGTAGTTTTGGGTACCACAGACTATGGCCCAAAGACCAAGAAGAAAATAAAATCATATAGTATTTGTTTTTACTGGCATCAGTGAGGATCTAAAGTATATCAATATTTCCTCCTCCTCCTCCTCCTTTCCACTTCCTCTCCTCCTCCTCCTCTTCCTCCTCCTTCTTCTTCCTCTTCTTTCTCTTCTTCTTCTTCTTCTTCTTCTTCTTCTTCTTCTTCTTCTTCTTCTTCTTCTTCTTCTTCTTCTTCTTCTTCTTCTTCTTCTTCCTCTCCTCTCCTCTCCTCTCCTCTCCTCTCCTCTCCTCTCCTCTCCTCTCCTCTCCTCTCCTCTCCTCTCCTCTCCTCTCCTCTCCTCTCCTCTCCTCTCCTCTCCTCTCCTCTCCTCTCCTCTCCTCTCCTCTCCTCTCCTCTCCTCTCCTCTCCTCTCCTCTCCTCTCCTCTTCTCTTCTCTTCTCTTCTCTTCTCTTCTCTTCTCTTCTCTTCTCTTCTCTTCTCTTCTCTCTCCTCCTTCTCCTCCTCCTCCTTCTCCTCTACACCTAGTGGTGCTCAGGGCTTACTCCTGTCTGCATTCAGGAATCACTCCTGCTGAACTATTGGGGTGCTGAGGATTAATCCTGAGGCAACCACACATAATGCAAGTGCCTTACCCACTGCACTACTTCTCTACCCCTCTCCCAATTATCTTATTTTAAGGCTCAAAATTATTTCAGTGTGTGGCTTACTTTTTTTTCATCTCTTGGTTTTCTTCTACCTTTCAGTTATAGTCAATGAATAATGCTGCTATGAACAAGTGGGTATACAAATATTTTTTTGAGATCTTGCTTTTAATTATTATGCCTATATACAATTGCTGGATCATGTGGTAAATCTGTGATTCATTTTTGAGAAATCAACATATTGATTTTCTTAAGGCTCTCTATACTATAATCCTACATTGATTTATGCAACTGTTTTGTTTTCTCCCTACTAGGAGAGCAGGAATTCTGATTATTTTAATGCTTTGCTATCTATATATCTGTGGTTGCAATAGATTCTAATGCATTAGTCTAATGCATTAAGGACAAGTCACCTAACAGGAATACAGCATTGCAGAGAGACTCAGTCCCTGCCCTTAATGAGTTTACAAATGAGTCTGTGAGGCGTGATACACACAGGCAGTGAGTAAATACAGGAAGGTTATAATTATGTACTAAACTGTGATTCTGCTTCTAAGGAGAAGTTAAGAGGAATGTTTTTTGTGTGTGGGAACAGTCAAGGGAAGATGGGTAGTTTGGAATAGAAAAGAGAAAGGCAATTTACAGAGAGGAAGTGGCTTTACTGTTTAACTGAATAATTTGAGAATAATTGAAAAATTGAAAAATAGAAGTGGTGTAATTGAAAATGAAAAGTGGTTTATAGAAGGCTTCCAGCTTGGTGTTCTGATCCATCTTGTTTTTTTGTAGCGAAAAAACTCACTGCAATTAAAAGAAGCAATATGCCTCATGTCATATTTTTTTTTTTACCATTTTGTATGTTATAAAAACACTTCTGAGCTACCCTCTTAGCAATTTGCAGTCACACAACACAGAGTTGTTAAGTGGTGTAGTTGTGAGAGCTCCAGAACTTACTTATTTCACCTAAGTGAAGCTGTGCCCTTGGGCCAGCATCTCTGCATCTGCCCCATATCCCCACAACTGGCAGAAAATTTTCTACTGTTTCTATGAGTGTCATGATTTCAGGTTGCACATATCTCTGAGCCCAGGCAATCTTACTCATCCAGTATCAGCTTATCTCATTCCTTGCAGGGTTCCACAGGTTCATCCATGTTGTTACAAAATAAAAGGGTGCCGCAGAACTGTCTGCTCTTACTAGTCCATTGCCTGTGGCATGAGAACAAATGTAAATTAATAATAATAATAATAATAAAAAAGCAAAGCAAACTCTATTCGTCAAAGAAATGTGTCGAAACAATCTCAAGCAATGAAAAGATACCATATATTTATATAATTCCTAGCCCTATAAAGCAATCATGGGAGTAGAAACTGAGTTTCAGTTTCTCTGTCTTTGGGACAGAGGCCAACTGGAAACCTCTTAGAGAGAAGGGAGAGGGGCCGGAGCTATAGCATAGCATTTGGATGTTTGCCTTGTAAGCGGCCTGCCCAGGATGGATCCAGGTTCGCTTCCCAGCATCCCATATGGTCCCCCATGCTTGCCAGGAGCGATTTCTGAGTGCACAATCAGGAGTAACTCCCGAGGACCACTGGGTGTGACCCAAAAACAAAAACAAACAAAAAAGAGAGAGGGGAGGGATCTGGGAAGGGGACACTAGGCCCAGTATCAGGAGAACCCCCTTTCCAGGGGCATATTATGCCCTGAGGGATTGAGGTCTCTCTCTCCAGTCCTGGTGACTAAGGTGTCCTCCACATGTTGGTAGTTGTGATTTTGTCTCTCCTGAGCAGTCCTCACTCCACATCAAGGAACTTTCAGTTCTCTGTAGCCTGCCCTTTCGTGGAATTATGCTCCAACACTTGAAATCGCTGAAAAATAAATGCAATTCTGTTTAAAAGTCAATTTCTTCAAGAAACTACTATTTTGTTTTGTCTGGTTTGGTTTTTGGTTTGAAGTCACACCTGGTAGTGCTTAGGGCTATTGGGGTTGTGCAGGTGATAAGCTTAGGCTTCCTACTTGGGAAGCAGGAGCTCAGAGCCTCTGGGCTCTCTCCCCTCTCCTAGGCCCACAAACATGCTATTTAATTTAATTGACTAATTTATTTTGCTGTTCCTGCATAGAAATCAGGGCCTCACACATGCAAGGAACCTGCTATTTTAGTAACAAATAATTAAAGCTCCATTTAAAACAGAACTTCGACTCTCCTAGACAATTTATTGCTTTTATGCAAAGAGAAGAGGCATTGCTACAATGGCTCCACAGACTTTTTTAAAAAAGCTCTTAAAATATGTATATGTGGGCCTGGAGAGACAGCACAGCGGCTTTGCCTTGCAAGCAGCCGATCCAGGACCAAGGTGATTGGTTCGAATCCCGGTGTCCCATATGGTCCCCCGTGCCTGCCAGGAGCTATTTCTGAGCAGACAGCCAGGAGTAACCCCTGAGCACCGCCGGATGTGACCCAAAAACCAAATATATATATATATATATATATATATATATATATATATATGCCTTTTAAACTCTTAAAATATGCATTGTGTATTTAAATTATTTTTATTTTTTAAAAATAAATTCTTTAATCACCATGAGATACACAGTTATAAAGTTTTTGATGATTGAGTTCCAGTCATACAGTGTTCCAACACCCATCCCTTCACCACTGCACATTTTCCATCACTAGTTCCCCAGTTTCCCTCCCAGCCTTCCATGAATTCTTGGGACCCACACAGGTCTGCTTCAGGCCTAACCAGCAAATGTGCAGGTCATGTTCTCCCCTTTTACATTTGTCCTGCCCGGAGTGAGCAAATGCAAATGTATTTTAAAAGTCCTGCTTTTCCCCCAAGGCTGAATAGCATTCTGCTGAGCCTCCATGCCACCTTTCCTTTGTCATCTGTCAGTGGATGAAACCTTAGGTTGTTGCTGTATCTTGGTTCTAAAGATCATGCTGCAGTGAACCCAGGAAAATAGAGACATCTATGAGATAGAGGGATTTCAGGTCCTTTGGCTAAATTTCCAGTAGTTTAGGGATTGTTGAATTAAAGATAGCTTTATGGGCACTTCTGTTTCATTTCCTTTTGGGATCACACGTGGCTGTGCTGAAGGCTTGCTCTTGACTGTCTAGGGGTCACTCCTGGAAGGACTTAGGAAACCATATGGAGTGTTATATGGATGAAACCATGATAGTCAATGTGCAAGGTAAGCTCCTTACCTGCTGTACTTCTCTAGCTTTTATTTCAAGTTTCCTGAGGAACCTCAGCACTGTTTTCTAGGGAGGCCACATGAACTTACCTTCCAACCAGGGTGGAGACATCTTCATAAAGGACTTCAATGATTCACTGATCCTTTCAAGTGAGTGGGGTGCAGAATCAGTTAAGGAGTCTAGTTTCTCCTGGGCAGCAGCTGTAGGCAATGTGGGTCAGTTATTTATTTTTTTAAACAACCAACTCTTTTAATTCAAAAGCAACGAACATGCAAATGGCAAGTGTAGAAACTTCTCTGGTCTGATGTTCCCTGCAGCGCTGTCCTGGCCCTCCAGTACTCCCGCACCCCTGCAGATATTGCACTTTGCTTTCCTAGCACTTGTCATGCATGACCAAAATTTTACAGATATTTTGCCAGCCTTGTTTTTCAAATGCTTTCAAATTCACTGCTTGAAATGGAGCCAGTGTGCAGCAAAGGGCTTCCTGCAAGCTTCACTCCAAAGTGCACAACTGTACTCATCCACTGGAGGATTTGGCAAAAACAGGGCTTGGTTCAGTCTAAATCTAAAGAGCTTAGGAACAGGGAGTGGGGACAGAGAGCAGTTTTACCCTAAGAACTAGAAATAAGACTAAGAAGGTGTAAGTGGGCCTTCCTTTGGCTGGAAACACATAGTCTTATTTCTAGTTCTTAGGGTAAAACTGCTCTCTGTCCCCACTCCCTGTTCCTAAGCTCAAGAGGAAATATTCTTCCTAGTAAGGGCTGCTGTCATGGAAGTTTTTCTCTACTTTACTTTGGAGAAATCGACAGATTTCTGTTGAGTCACACCTGTGGAGCTCAGGAGCTACTCCTGGCTCTGGGATTGTCTTTGTGCCAAGCAAATGCAATAACTGCTGCACTATCTCTCTGAACTCTTCCCCCTCTTTCCCCCCCCCCCCTTTTGACTTGATAGGAGAGGGTTTTCCAGCTGGGACAGAGCTGAGTCTGTAGGAGAGGAAGTGGAGGAAATGGGGAGGCGGTGGCCACAGAGCAGGAAGCAGGGTAACTGAGGCGGAGGCAGGTAGGCAGGGAGATGGGAGGATGGTCTTGTAGACAGGGGAGGGCAGCAGCAATGAGAACTCTGGCTGGACAGACCATATTGTGGCAGGGAGTGGGGGTCTGGATGTCCAGTGAAAAAATTCTCCTGTTTCACTTCCTCCTTCTATGGTGAAGAGAAATACAGCCATTGCTTTCATACCTGAATCTAGAATTTGTGAAGGAATTGAGTCCACTTAAAGTCTCAATGGACCAATTTGATTATAAGAAATAGAATCCAGGGCCTTTTGTTTTTCTCCCTCTCTTCTCTATTGTTGAAGTCATGTTCAAAGTTTGCAGGTGAGGCTGTGACCACACTCAGCATGTGTGGTGGTGGTGGGGATGGAATTCAGAGGCTCAAATCTGCAAGGCAAATGCTCTGTCACTGAGCCACATCCCTGAACACCAGACCTCAGTGGTTTGTGGCCAGGGCCAACAGTGAATCAGAGAGCCAGTTAGTCTACTCAGCAGAAAGATAAAGAGGCATTTTTGGTGTGAGGAGAAAGCTCTAGAGAAGCTCTAGAAAAGATCTATGTATGGGGGTACATAGAGGTTGTAGTTTGGATTTTTCAGGAAGCAGAAATGGACATGGTTTAGTGTCCATATCTCTAGAGGTGAAGGAAGGCTTTCAAGTTCAAAACTATGGGATGTACGAGGGTTACCTGTGGAGAGGTGAGCTGGGTGCTGCAAGACTTCAGGGACCCAGCAGGGCAGTTACACTTAAAGGGCAAAGCAGAACTGTGGCAGTGGGCTAAGGCCATCTTCACCTCTCTCAGTCATTGGGAGAGTACCTCTGACAGTGTGACTTGAGAGAAAGTAGTTGACTCAGGGGAGGAGCTAGCTAAATGTGGTCTACTCTCAGCATTCTGACAACTGGAATGGCGGTCCTTCTTGGAGGGGGAGCAGTGTCCCACAGGGGCCCTGTTCCTTGGGGATGGATTCAGAGGCCAGGATGGTCATTGATATTGACTACAGGTAGTTTCTGAAAGCTTTCAGTGCTGCTGATTCTACTGTAACTTCATGAGACATATGGGCCACGAGCTAGCAACTGCCTCTCCCTTAAGAGCTGCAGACTGTCCAACCAGGGAGACTATAAGACAGGAGACATGACATTGCCATTTTCATTTGTGTTTAAACCATTAAAATTTTTTTTGTTTTGTTTTGGGGCCACACTGGGTGATGCTCAGAGTTTACTCCTGGCTCTGTACTCAGAAACTATTCTTGGCAGTCTTGGGGGACCATATGGGTTTCTGGGGATTTAATCTGGTCAGCTATGTTCAGGGCAAGTGCCCTTCCTCCTATACTATTATTCTGGCCATTAAGTTTGTAGCTAGTTTGCTACTGATCAAAATAAAACTGTTATCTTGCTTGTGCTCATAGTCAAAACTTCCATTTGTGGGCTAGAGAGTGAGTTGAACTGCCTGCGTACAGGCTTTGCATACATGGAGGAGGTCTAGGTTTGATCCCCTGTGTTGTGTATGCAAACATTTCAATGTGATTATTATGGTTTATTTATTTATTATTTTTTTTAGGTCACACACGTCTGTGCTCAGGGGTTACTCCTGGCTGTCTGCTCAGAAATAGCTCCCGGCAGGCACGGGGACCATATGGGACACCGGATTCGAACCAACCGCCTTTGGTCCTGGATCGGCTGCTTGTAAGGCAAACGCCGCTGTGCTATCTCTCCGGGCCTGTGATTATTATGTTACTGACCCTACCCTGATCGGTGATTGTGCCCTACCCTCCTAGGGTGTGACCTGGCATTCTAGGGTGGCACCTGATTCTGCTCCCACCATTGGGTGGTACCTAATCCCACCATTGGGTGGTACCTGATTCTGGGGTATAAAGCAAGGGTCTGTGAAAGGCGAAGGGCATTTTTCCTGGGGCCTATTCTGGGGCCTTTTGACTTCGGCCTCTTCTCGGAATAAAGAGCTGTTTTCTTCGGAAGCCTGACTGCCTGTTGGCTTTCTTCCCGCCGCATTCACCTCGTGGTCCGAGCTGGAGGAGAAAGGCCTCATCCTTCATCCCTCCATCAGTCAACCTCATCAGGGGCTGATTTGCAACACATGTCTGCTTATGCGCCAGGACTGCATCCCACACACCCAGGAAGGGATAAACAGGCCTTTTTAGGCTTCCCTTTACAAATCTGCCACGCCCCAAGACTCTGATATTTTCTTTCTTTTTTTTTTTTTTTTTTTGTGTGTGTGGTTTTTGGGTCACACCTGGCAGTGCTCAGGGGTTTTTCCTGGCTCCATGCTCAGAAATTGCTCCTGGCAGGCACGGGGGACCATATGGGACGCCGGGATTTGAACCGATGACCTTCTGCATGAAAGGTAAACGCCTTACCTCCATGCTATCTCTCCACCCCGACTCTGATATTTTCTGACCCCCAACATTCCCTTGTAGTGGTCAGAGTTCTCTCCACCAACCAGAACGTTCTTCTGGTTGGCTCTGGCCTTGGAGATCCGTAGACCATGGGGCTCTTCCCAGCTTCCATTTGTGCCTTTACCTTGCTGTAGGATGTTACCTACTTCTTTGAACAGAAGGAAGCTCCTGGTAGGGCTCCTGTTCAGCACTGACACTTTCCCATAGAACCCCCACAGTGCAGCAGAGACACATCCTCCTTCAAGCAGGCTCCATTCACTTCCCTTCCAGGAGACTTGCGGCTGTTTTTTTTTCCCCTCCTTTGAGCAGGAATCTTTTTTTTTTGGGGGGGGGGCGTATCCGGTGACGCCCAGGGGTTACTCCTGGCTATGTGCTCATAAATCACTCCTGGCTTGGGGGACCATATGGGACACAGGAGGATCGAGCCACAGTTTGTGCTAGGTTAGCACGTGCAAGGCAAATGCCCTACTGCTTGCTCCACTGCTCTTGCTCCTGAGCAGGAATCTTAACACTTAGTGCTGGAAAAGTAAATAGACTTTTAAATGCTCATTCAATTTCTCTCCAGGATGCTTAAAAGAGAGACCTCCAGAATTCTGAGTACATTTAGTTCATACTATTAGAATTCAAGGTTCAAAACCAAATACGTGCTTAACATTTTTCTTCCTCAGGCTCCCTCTCTTGGGGGTAGGAGCTTTTGGATAATACCGGGCAATACTCAGGAAAACACTTCTGGCAGGTCTTGTGATAGAGATCAAACCTAGGTCAGTGACATGCAGAGCATGCACCTTACTCACTGTGCTATTTCTCTAGCACTCAGCCTCCTTACTACAGCATTATTTTTAGTTAATACGTCTAAAAAAATAGAAATTATTAGGGCCAGGAAATAGTACGGAAAATAGGGTACATGCCAATCATGTGCCTAACCTGGCTTCTATCCTGGCACCACAAGGTCTCCCAACACTGTTGGGTAAAGCCCTGGGGGCTCTCAGCACCCCCAATGTTGTCTGAGTATTCCTGGCACTGCAGGGCTCAAGAATCACCACATCCTCAGGCCCTTGCTTTGAATCAATGTCCCAATTGGCAGTCACTCTTGGGGTACCCTGATCTTCCGAACACTCCTTAGGAGGACCGAAAGAGAAAAAGGCAAAATTTATTGATGATGATCCCTTTTATGAATGAGAAACCTAACTTTGACTTTTTGCAATGCTTTATATTATTTTTATCTTTATTTGTTTGTCTCTTCCCTTCATGTTGTTCTTCTTGTGATGGTGGAAGGATGCACCTGAGATCACACACTTTATTGTGGCACCAGGAAGGCCAAACAATAGCATCGCTAGGTTGCCTTTGAATGTGTGTGGGAGGCCCAGGGATTGAACTTGTGACCTTTCTAGTCAAGGTTCAAGGTTCAAGTGTGCTTCTGCTGTCCTGCTATCCCCAGAAACCCTGAAATGATGTTATTTTGTTTTTTGCTGCCCTCATAGCTTATGAGTTCCTTCAAGATGAATTTTTTTTTTCTTTTCTCCTTTGCTTTTCTTGGGCCACACCAGTGATGCTGAGGGATTATGCCTAGCTATGAGCTCAGAAATCGCTATTGGGGGACCATATAGGATGCTGGGGGATAGAACTGCAGTTTTTTCTAGGTTAGTCAGGTGCAAAGCAAATGCCCTACCTCTTGTGCCACTGCTCCTGTCCCTAATTTTCTTTTTATATATACCCAGTACATAGTAAAGAATAAATGTTTGTTGAATAAAAATCAAGAAAGTGGTAGATGGATGAAAGCAGGAATAAATAAATGCTTTAGTGGAGCAATATAATTTGCATGATATAATGCGGATATTAGGAATCAGAGGAGAGGTTTAATAGAAAAGGCAGAAGAAGAATTTTGGTACATCAGTAAACTGTAGCTTAGGCTTGACCCCTGAGCATGAGAACAAAGTCAAAAGTAGCTCCTGTGCACCATTGGGTTTGACCCTGAAAACAAACCAAGCCAACAAAAGAAGTACCTTGACTGGCAAGATAGAGGGGACACCAGCATGAATTCAATTTTCCCAATCTTTGCATTGGCTCTGCCCGAGAGGTTGTCTGTACAGGAAGCAGCATCAGTTCAATCAATCTTTGATCAATGGTCTTTAATGGGTATTTCTCATGAAGCTCATTCTCCATATGACTATAATCTTGAATGAGGTGGTGATCAGATTTGGATTTCCAAATTTACTGTATAATTTATTTAATTTTAATAATGTAATAGTAGCTTTCAGTTATATGGTATCTTTCATCTTTAAACCTCAAAACATTTCTAAATATTAATAGGCATGAACAACCACAGGGAATTGATGCTACATTTCTCTACTGAGGAAGGAGATGAAGACTTATCATATTTTCCGGCGTATAAGACCACTTTTGAAGCAAAAAAAAAAGTCAACCGAAAATCGGGGTCCTCTTATACACTGAATATATCCCGAAAAATGTTTCAATATGCCGCCAAACGAAAATTGTCTGAATATTGCCACAAAACGAATTTTCCAACTCGATCCTGTACCAATCACTGCAAGGCTGTTCGGACCGCCTCTCTAACTCAGCCACTCCAAGCAGGCTTTTTATGCTTGCAAATTAGACAATGTTCTGGACCCGAATCTACACTGTCAAAAGCCTGCTCGATTGGCCAGAGTCAGAGAGGAAGTCTATTACAGCATAACCTTTGAACCTTTGCTTGTTTGATTGGCTCACTGTGGTACATTCAGTTGCAGCACAGGAACGTTCTGTCTGATACAGCGAATATAGGCCTACACCTATGTTTTAACTGCAAAATTAGGGGGTAGTCTTATACGCCGGAAAATACGGTAACTAAATTGCCAAACTATTATTTTACTTTATTATTGTTGTTATTATTATTGCTATTGTTATTTGGCTTGTGAGCCACACCCCTCAATGCTCAGGGCTTATTTCTGGCTCTGTGTTTAGGATCACTCCTGGTGGTGCTTCAGAGACTATATACAGTGCCAGGGATTAAACCAAGGCTGTCTGCAGGCTGTACTACCTCTCCAGCTCCTGGATTATTGTTTTATAAAAAATATGCTTTTTGGGACAGCGATAGGGAATTTGCCTTGCACACAGCTGATCCAGGACGGATGCTGGTTTGATCGCTGGTATCCCATATGGTCCCCCAAGCCAGGATCAATAACCCCTGAGTGCCACCGAGTGTGGCCTAACCCCAACCCACCAAATGCTTCCTGGGGGTGAGTCGAGAGGAGGTCTTGCTCAATGGACTGCATACATGCTTTGCATATTGGAGATCTGGGCTTGATCCCCAGTCATCCTTTTACACAGAGTTGTAAGTGACCCAAAGTCTAAATAAATCAAAACTTTCCTTTTTGAAAAAAAAAAAAAACAAACAAAAACAAAAACCCAAAAAACCTTTTTTTCAGTACTGACTATAGGACTCAGGACCTCACACTTGCAAAGCAGATTTTCTACCACTGAGCCACATCCCTGACCCTAGAGACACTTTTTATTGCGGAGTATATTGAACAAATACAGAAAGAGGAAGAACATTAAAATGAACATCAATGTACCTAGCTTATAACCATATATTTTGGTTAATCTTACTTTACCTATTTCTACCCTTCTATGTTAATTCAAATTCCAAGTATTATATGTTTTCATTCAACATTTCAATATTTTCAAAAATTAAATAATGTTTAAAATGGGGGTAAAATGCCCAATTCTCCCCTTATTAGCTTTCAAAATAATTACTATATATTTTAGAATCATCTAGTCATAACTCATTGCAGTTTAATATAGCTTTATAGAGCTATGAGTGCTATATGATGGTTCTAATTAAAAAGTGCCATTTTTTTAGGGGCCGGATTGGTGGTGCAAGTGGTAGGGCATTTGCCTTGCATGTGCTGACCTAGGACGGATTGTGGTTTGAGCCCCCAGCATCCCATATAGTCCACCAAGCCAGGAGTGATTTCTGAGTGCATAACTGGGAGTAACCCCTGAGCATCACTGGGTGTGACCCAAAAACCAAAAAAGTGCCATTTTGCATTGGGGGAGTAGCTTAAAGCCTTAGTGTACATGCTTTGCATGAGGGAGTTCAATCCTTGACATCCACATAGTCCCCCCTAGCACTGCTCGGAATGACCCCTGAATCCGCCAGGTATAGACTCAAACTAACCAAAAAAAAAAAGGAAAATGAATATATAATTTGATCAGTTTGTTTATTTTTATGTTATTATTTTAAATAATATTTTAAATGTATTTAAATATTTTAACGATGTTTTAAAAATGATTCGAGGCACTGTGATTTACAATATTACTAATCACAGGGTTTCATCATTAACATTCCAACACCCTCCCCCAGAGTTTGTTTCTCTCCATTACCTGCCTGCTCTTTTGCTCCTTGCTGCTGATACCTTTGCAGTGCTGGGAGTTGGACATTCACCTGGCTGCTCTGGTGCTTATCAGGGTCACATGTGAAGCTGTGGTGCTTACACACTTGGTTTAAGTACTCAATATAGTTTGGAGCCCTTTGGCCTTGGTGCTCACTGGGATCAAACTTTTAGTTGAGTCATGAAACTATGTTTATGATACTTGCTAGGGGCTGGTCTTTCATCTCGTGGGTGCTCATATATTGTCTTAGTTGTGTTGCTTTCTGGGCATTTTACCTTTTTTTGGTGGTATTATATGTGTTTCAGATTGTATGGGGGTCAGCTATACGTAAGGTAAGGCCTTATCCCCTTGTAGGTCCCGACACTGGGAATTTGAATTAAAAACTCTGTGTTGTAAAACAAATGCTAAGCTCATGTTCTGTTTCCCTGAATGTGGGTGTTTGTTCAGAGGCATCATCAGTTTTTGACCATCTCCAACTGTGAAGGCAGAAAGCAATGGCCCCTTGTATCCAGGCAGATTCTTTTTCACTTCTCTGGAAGAGCCTCCCCTTGGCTCTCTGCCGGACTTGCTCTCTCCTGAGCTGAGCTCCAGCAACACGTCCCTGGCTAGTAGATCAGGCCTATTGTGCTCAGACTGTGTGTCTGTCCGTCCTTCAGGCTCCCCCCTCCCCCCCACCCAAGTGGAGTCCAGGGTGGATCTTCTCAGCACTGAGTTCCTGATTTTCCTGGGTGCACTCAGCTGTTCACCCTGTGGCTCCTGGGGACACAAGTAGACTTGCTCAGACCCACGTGGGTGCCCTGAGAAGAGGACCCCTGGGGGCAGCCCATGGCTCAGGGGTGCTCACTGTGCCAGGGTGGAGTCGCTGCATGCATCCCGATTTCTCCTCTCTTGCCTGTGCCCCACCTGGACCAGGCTCCCACGGTACTCCAGCCTTTCAGCCTTTTCTGACCACAACCCCCTGCTCACTCCCCCACTCAACTATTGGACCCACCTCTACCTTCTCACTCCAAGCGCCAATTATAAAACTTGACAACTGCTGCACCCACATTTGCTCAGAAATCCTAGGGACCCCTGGGGGGGAAGGAGGAGGTAAGCTACACTCCCTGCTTTGACCATCAAGATTCCAGTCTATCCCCTTCTCTCCAGGTGTCTCTTAGTCTCCCCAAGAGCCCCCACTCCTGCCCCAATCTCACTTCTGTGCTACTCCTGGATTTCAAATATATATTCAGCAACTTAAAAAAATAATCAGTTTGGACAATCTCTTCTGCTCCACCTTCTGGTCACTAAAGTGGCCTTGTCTTGTTTCATCTTCTCTCCAGCCCCTTTCCTCTATCTTTAAAGGTATTTTCTATGGCTCGCTGAACAAATTGGGAATGTCTGAGAAATAGGATAAAATCTTAGGAAATTACAGAATCCTGGGCTTTAAAGAACCTTTAGAAACCTTCCACCCAGCCCCTTCCATGCAGGTATTTCCACACAGGCCAAATCTGGAGAAACGGACAACTCTCGTTTTAGAAAAACATAGCACAGTCTACGCTGTACTAAATTAGTCGAGGCTAGAAAAGCAAACCCCAAAATAGCAGCTTTAAGGAATCTGAGTCTAAGTCTTAGGGAGAAAATACATAAACGCGAGTAAAGGCAACAGTGTGTGGGAAAGAGTGGACACGCTGCACTGTGAGCCTTCCCCACCCTGCCAGTGGAGGGAAAGGTCACGGCATGTGTACTCAGGAGGAGAGAAGATCTAGTAAGGAACTGAGCAAGCTCTCCCTGAAGCCCCTGCAGGCCAAGCAAGAGGAACTGTGCGCTCACTCTGCCCAGTGAGCAGGTCTTTAAAACTGCAGAATTTGGCAGAGAATCAGAAGCTCTGAGACCAGGTGCTGGGTATTTGTATTTGCAGCTCTTCGTGAAGAAGCGGAATGGTTTTTCTCCAGCTGTGTTCAAGGGAGCATCAGTGTCCTGTAGTTAAATGAAAAAATAAAAACAAAAAACAAAATCTAGAAAGAAACTAAGCCTCAGATTCTCAAAGCCTATCATTATGTTAACAGGTTCTGAAGGGATGACTTAAATATAACTCTTTTGGTGTCTTCTGATATCATACCACTGTCTCAGTGCTTGGGGATCACTCCTGGCATGCTCAGGATCTGTGAACATCCAGGAGTCAGTCTTTCCTGCATGCACTCCAGTCCTTAAACAGTCTGTCCAGCTGCATCTTGGGATATTTTAGTCTGAAATGAGAAAGTTGCGGTGGAGTGTGCTTGTATTTGCGCAGTGGGATTTTCCTGTACCAGAAAGTGCATCCTGCTACTCTTTGACTTGTTGTCATAGAAAACAGGCTTCACTCACGTCAGCTTCTCTCCAATAAGCTTTAGTGGCTACTCTGTGTTTGCTTCTTTGAAAACACTCCAAAAGAGAGATAGCCCAGTGGGCAAAGATTTACCTTGCATGCTCTAGACCTGAGTTCAATCCCCTGATATCAAATAGAGTCCTCTGAGCTCTGCTTGGAGTGAGTATTGAGGACAGAGCCAGAGTAAGGTCTTAGTATTGACAGCTGTAATCCTATCCCCCTCCACAAATATCCAAACAAAAAAGGCAAACAACAAAAATGCTGCAAGTCACACACACATATATGTCTCTTTCTTCAACCAGTTTCAGAATAATCTGAAAAAGCAGGAACTGACCTTCCTGCATCTGTATCCTTAGCCCTGAGGATAGCCCCTGCTTTAGCTAGGACTTGGCAGATGTGAAGCCTGGGAGTAAACTTTGGAGCTTTGGAGTTAGCTCAGGGGCTTGGAACACCTGCTCACTTTGCATGCATCATGGTGGAGAATTTGAGCCTGGTGCCACCACATGTGCTGACAGCAGCTCTGGTTTTCCACGATGCCCTGCTGTCTATAATGTCTGGTGCCATGAATGATTCCTAGCCACACTGCAGTCAGGTGTATATGAGCACTGGGCATCAGGACTAAAGGGTGTGCTCCCTAGTGGTCACTGAAGCTGAAAGATGTGGTAATATTTATGGCCAGAAAGCACATCACAGCCCTGATGAACTTTACAGCCAGAATGCATGTGAGCACGGTAACGAAAAGAGTGCCAAGTGCCTCATGCTGATGTCCAAGCACCCAAACCAGAAGGGTTCAACCCTGATGAGGACCACAACCAGGAAATATACCACTGTCAGCAGTCAGGTGTGTGTGTGTGTGTGTGTGTGTGTGTGTGTGTGTGTGTGACCCTCAGTCAAAACAACAGCAACAGTGAAGGGAAGGGAAGGTGAGAGATGAGACTTGGGTGAATAAATGAATAAAAAAACAAAACAAAACAAAAAAAAAGAGAAAAAGAAAAAAAAAGACACACACACAAAAAAATGATGTTCTATGAGTCATACGTGGCCATTGAAATCCTATGATATAACCCTGGTACATGCAGGGACTGTCACAGATATTTCTCACTGACTGCATTTTGAGGCCTATGAATAATGCTATAAATACTTGAATGAGCCTCGGCAGAAGCAAGGTCCCTCACGTTATTTTCTTTTAATGATAATTTCAACTGCTTTATGTTTTCTCCAGCTTTATTTTTATGTGATTGACATATTATGGTTTAAGTGCAAGGTTTACACGCTGCTTTGGGACCATTGTTAAATTATGGAATGATGACCCAAATCAGTCTGGTCACCACCTCTGTTACTCTTTATATCTTGTCGGTCATTGCTCTTCTTTTATGGATGAGATAATTCTTATTTTACATGTAAATGTGAGAACTTTGACTTTTATTTATTATTGTCACATTTTATTATTGTATGTGGGGGCTGCTTCCAGGGTATTGTTTAGAGGCTTCTCCGAGAGGTGCTGGAGGAAGCATGCATTCTTTGGATTGAAATTGGGCCCTCTGCATGCTAATTTGAGCTGTCTCCTGGGCCTGGAGTCTGATAATTACAGAAACATGCCAGAATATGGTGTTTACACCTGAGAATTCTTTACCTTACACACTGCATAGAGCCTGTGATAGCTATAGGTGACTTTGCAGTAGGCATCACTGTTAGGTGTGCTGTCTCTCACAAGCCCTCAGTGGTCTTACTACTTACTTTCATTTTAGGATCAAATTTTATTTCTAGAATGAGCTCCAAGTGATTTGGAGCCAAGTATGATAAAGAAAAAAGGAGGTGAGTGACCCAACTGTAAGCTGTTACTTCATATCCCAAAGAAAGCTTGAGAGGACTGAAACCAAGGGTCATCTTAAGGAGTAATTTGAAATGTATTGTGAGCTATTGCAATGAAATGAGTATGTGTTTAATTTATTCATTCCTTTGTTTTGTCCACACCTGGTAGTGCTCAGGCTTACTCTCCTCACTCTGCTCTTGGATCACTTCTGTCAGGATTCTGGGGATCATACATAGTGTAGCTCAACTGCATGCTAATATTATCACTCCCACCAGACTACATGAACTTTGGAGGGGGAGCATTCTCATATATTTATTAATTTTTTTGGATTATTTACACACAACAGACTACTCTGAACTCAATACTTGGATATCATGTTTGGGCCTGTAGAATGCTAGGCATTAAACCCTGTGCTCCCACATCCAAAGTTGTGTGTTCTTGCCCTTGAAGCTCTCTCTTTTTCCTGAGACTTCTCATTCAATTGGTTTAAAACAGAGTCAATACAGAGTCAAACTTTTCAGAATGGGGTTCAAATAATAAAAGAATGATAAATTGAAGCTTTTGAAACGTGTTTTCTTTTCTGACTTGGTCCCACGTCAGGTTCCCAAGTCAGTTCCTTTGCATTGTCTGATAATATTCAGGGCATCCCAGAGGCCTTCCTTGCATTGTTCTGGGTGTTATTGATGTGAAGCATATGGGGAAGGAAATACAATTCAGTACTCACAAAGTTAGAGGAATTGATTTCCAAGTTTCGGACTTTCAAATCTATATTTAAAAGTGTATGAACTTGAAGGAACTGACTATGTGATAATGGAGTTACTGACCTTGTATTTGTTTCTTCCTTTAGAAGAAAAATACTTCTTAATTGATGTTTTTGAAACTTATTTGATTGCGTAAAGATACCTGTTCCCATGCATTTGTGTATATGTGTGATGTGTGTATGTATGCCTTTCTGTACCTTAGTGTGAAAAGAATACTTAAATAAGGCTATAAAAAGATCAATAATCTTGCTAACTCTGAATTTAAATTAGTTTAACTTAGCAAACATTTATCAAATATTTGAACATTCTAGGCAGAGTGGCAGAAGCTGAAAATGGGAAGAGAAGCAAGACATATATATGCACTAAAGAGTCTATACGATCCTATTAGAATTGACAAATACATATCAAAATGCCAGAATAAGGTGCAAACAGGGTGGTCTATGAAAGATATAAAGTTTGGGTCTGGAGAGATAGCATGGAGGTAGGGGTGTTTGCCTTGCATGCAGAAGGACGGTGGTTAGAATCCTGGCATCCCATATGGTCCCCTGAGCCTGCTAGGAGAGATTTAGGTCACACCCTGAGCGTAGAGCAAGGAGTAACCCCTGAGCGCTGCCAGGTGTGACCCCAAAACCAATATATATATATATATATATATATATATATTTACTACTAGCTGTATGCTCAGAAATCGCTCTTGGCAGGCTCGGGGGACCATATGGGATGTCGGGATTCGAACCACCGTCCCTCTGCATCTAAGGCAAACGCCTTACCACTGTGTTATCTCTCAGGTCCCGAAACTTACATACTATTATGAACTAGTGTTCCATTAATAAAAAATTTTATTTAATAAAGACATAAAGGGGGCCGGCGAGGAGGCGCTAGAGATAAGGTGTCTGCCTTGCAAGCGCTAGCCAAGGAAAGATCGCTACCGCAGTTCGATCCCCCGGCGTCTCATATGGTCCCGCCAAGCCAGGGGCAATTTCTGAGCGCTTAGTCAGGAGTAACCCCTGAGCATCAAACGGGTGTGGCCCGAAAAACCAAAAAAAAAAAAAAAAAAAGACATAAGGGAGCTAAAGAGATGAGTTAAGATGTTTGTCTTGTGCTTGCTTCGGCAGCACATATACTAAAATTGGAACGATACAGAGAAGATTAGCATGGCCCCTGCGCAAAGATGACACGCAAATTCGTGAAGCGTTCCATATTTAAAAAAAAAAAAAGATGTTTGTCTTGCTTGTGGTCAACCTGGATTGATCCCTAGCACTGCAAAAATTTCCCTGGGAGTGACTGCCCTGTTAATCCCTCCCCCTGGGCTACTGGCATGGTCCCTGTAATCAAATTACTCTTTTTTGTTTGTTTTTGGGCCACACAGCACAGAGCAGTGCTCCTGAGCTGTTCCTAGCTACAGACTAGGAGATTGTCCCCAGTGATGCTTGGGGACAAAATATCTGAAGTTGCCAAGAAAGAGATAGTACAAGGGTTAAGGTGTTTGCCATGCATGTGGCTGGTCCCGATTCAATATTCTTTACTGCATGGTGGTTCCCTTAAACACTTCTGAGAATCACCCTTTACCACAGAGATGGAAGAAGCTCCTGAGAGCTATTGGGTATTGCTCACAAAACCAAAAGAAGTCAAACCAAAACAAACAAAAATATTAAAAAAAAAAAAAAAACAAAAGCAATTTACAAAAAGTTGGAAAAAAGTTTAAAGAAAGAACTGTACAAAAACTTGCATTAACTCAGGGGCCGGAGAGATAGCATGGAGGTAAGGCGTTTGCCTTTCATGCAGAAGGTCATTGGTTCAAATCCCGGCATCCCATATGGTCCCCTGTGCCTGCCAGGGGTGATTTTTGAACATAGAGCCAGGAGTAACTCCTGAGCGCTGCCAGGTGTGACCCCCCAAAAAAATAACCTTGCATTAACTCTGTGGTGGGAATGCTATCTGGCTCAGCCACTATGGAGAGTAATATGGAGATCTCAAAACAAAAAAATCAGGACCAGATTTTCCATACATGTTAGCAATAGCACTTCTTGGCATCTACCCTCAAACATACACCATTACTTTGAAAGATATCGGCATATGTATACTCATTGCAGCACTTAGTACAATAGTCAAGATAAGAAAACAACTCAAATGCTCAAGTATGGATGATTGGATTAAGAAGTTAAGATATAAAAAAAAAAAGAAAGAAAGAAGTTAAGATATGGTATACTACTTCCACAGGAGAATGCTATGCAGCTCTAAGAAAGAAAGATTGTCGGGGCTGGGAAGGTGGCGCTAGAGGTAAGGTGTCTGCCTTACAAGCGCTAGCGTAGGACGGACCGCGGTTCGATCCCCCGGCGTCCCATATGGTCTCCCCAAGCCAGGGGCGATTTCTGAGCTCATAGCCAGGAGTAACCCCTGAGCGTCAAACGGGTGTGGCCCAAAAACAAAAAAAAAAAAAAAAAAAAAAAAAAAAGAACGAAAGAAAGATTGTGCAATATTCCACAACATGGATGGAATTAGAAGCCATTATGCTGAGTGAAATTAGTCAGAAGGAAAGGAGAGATATAGAATGATCACTTCTATGAGACTTAAAAATATACAGCAAGGTAGCAAAAGAGCCAAAGGCCACACCATGGGAAAACTGATCCACAAAATGGATTTTCAGGGGAGGATTTGAAAGGGCAGGATTAGAGGAGGGAGGTGGGTGCATTAGTAATGAATATGGTATTGGAATTGTGCACACAGGAAACCATTATCAACAGTATTGTAAATCTCAATATCTCCATCAATTAAAAAAAAAGTAAAAAAAAAGCACAACAGCCTTGCTCTTCAAGGCTGTGATCTCCCTTTAACATGTATTTTCTATCTCCTCACATTTGTTTCAACAAGAACTATCTTGCTTTAAATACACACACACACACACACACACACATGACCTCAAGAAAAGCCTCCAACTAAAAGAACTTGATTTTCCTGAGCCATTTGAAAGAATGTTGTTGACTTTACTCTTGTTATGGATTTAACGTTGTCTCCCAAAATTGGAATGTTGAAATTCTAACAGTACCTCAGTATATGAAGAGATTGGAATTAGAGAAGCAATTAAGCTGAAATGAGGTCAGATTGAGTGGTTTCTAGTCTGATATCTGATATCTAGCCTGATATCTTTTTTGTCTTTATAGAAGAGGAAATTTGAACCCAGACACAGATCAGCATGAAGATAATGGGAAGACACAGTGCAAAGATGATCATCTATATGCCAGGAAGAAGGGCCTGTGATCGATCCTTTCCTCATAGTGTTCAGAAGCAACACAATTCACCACCAGCACTGCTGAGACTTGATTTAAACTCCCAGCCTCCAGAAGAATAAAAATCTGATATTTAAGCCACATAATCAATGGAACACTCTAGGCAGGCCTACAAACAAATATAATGGCATTTCAGCACACATATTCTAAAAACAAGGACATTCTCCTATATAATCAACAGTAAAGTCAAGAAATTAATACCTATACATTATATCATCTAATTCTTAGCTCTTATCCAAGTTTTGCTAACTGCCTCAATAATGCCCTTTTTTCTAGGATTCAATTCAGAACACTTGGATTTGACTTTTGGGATGATTCCTATATCTGACTTTTATTTATTTATTTATTTATTTATCTGTCTATCTATCTATTTATTTGTTTATTTATTGCCACATACAACAGTGCTCAGGGTTTACTCCTGGCTTTTCACTCAGGGAGAATTCTTGGGAACCACACGGGGTGCCAGGGCTTGAACTTGGGTTGCCAAGTGCAAGGCAAGCACCTTACCTGTTCTACCTCTCCTGTTCCCTAACTCTGAATTTGACTTTTGTAACATGAAGGCTGTTTTAATGTTGAATTTGTTAAATGGGGGAGTACTTTGGGTCACATCTGGCAGTACTCAGGGGCTATTTCCCACTATGTGCTCAGGGGCTATTTCCCACTATGTGCTCAGGAGTTACTTACAACAATGCTCTGGGAACTATGAGGTACAGAAGATCTTTCTGGGACTGACCGAGTGCAAGGCAGGCTCCATCACCCTGTCTAGTTCTGCCCTGGGTGTCCCTGTTTGTTTGTTTTCCTTGAGGAAGCCTTCTTGATGATGTTGGAAGCAAATAGAGCTATATAATCAGTGGTGCTTGAGAGGCCATGAGGTGCAAGCACTTGAATCTATCCTATGTAGAATGTGCCTTCGAGCCTTTTGAGCTATATCTCAGATCCTGATACCAATTCTTTTAACAGCAACAAACCAGTCATCTTGCCCTGCATTCTTGTTAGTCTCATATATTTTCTTGATAAGATTGAGATTTTGTTTGTTTTGCAGGAGACATGGTACATGATGTACATTGGTCCTTTTCCAGTTGATGTTCATCTTAATCACTCAATTCATGTGGTATCTGTGTGGTTTTCCTCTGTAATCATCTTTCCTTTAATAATAGTATTTTGTGAAGAGTTTTTAAGGATGGGAGCTTGTTCTTTGAACCTGGGTTCTTCCTTAAATGTGCATTTTGATTGCTTGTCTTTTTGTTTTGTTTTGTTTTTGTTTTTGGGCCACACCCGGCGGTGCTCAGGGGTTACTCCTGGCTCAGAAATCACTCCTGCCAGGCTCAGAAATAGCTCCTGGCAGGCACGGGGGACCATATGGGACACCGGGATTCGAACCAACCACCTTTGGTCCTGGATCGGCTGCTTGCAAGGCAAATGCCGCTGTGCTAACTCCCTGGGCCCTTGATTGCTTGTCTTTATGTCTCTTTGTTTGCAGGTTTCTTTCCACTCTTAAGAAGTATGTTCTTTCTGGGACACATTTCCCTATTTTTTTCCCCTCATGTCTTTTTAAGTAAATCCTGTTTAATAAAAACTATATTACTTCACTAAAAATAAAATAAAATATGAGCATGTGGTCTGGAGAGGTTGATAGGGCACTTGCCTTGAATGTAGCCAACCTGGTTTGAACTCTACCAACCCATATGGTCTTCTGGCCATACCAGTTGTGATACCTGAACACAGAGCAAGGAGTCAGCCCTAAGCACCACTGAGTTTGGTCCCCAAACCAAAAAATACATATAGGTAGATAGATTGGTAGATAGATATATAGAGAAAGATTTTAATAGTCTGAGCATATGCTTTGTAGATCTGGCATCCTAGTTTGATTTTGGCACCACATGGTATCCTGAGCATGAAACTTGAAGTAACTCCCAAGCACAGAGCTGGGTGTAGCCCTCAACAAACACTGGATGTTGATTAAAATAAATGACAAATAAACATTTCATTATTTTTTAGCTTCTTTATTTATTTTTATTTTATTTTATTTTATTTTATTTTTGGTTTTTGGATCACACCCGGCAGTGCTCAGGGGTTACTCCTGGCTCAGAAATCACTCCTGGCAGGCTCGGGGGACCATATGGGATGCCGGGATTTGAATCACCGACCTTCTGCATGCAAGGCAAACGCTTTACCTTCATGCTATCTCTCCGGCCCCAGTTTCTTTATTTTTTAATATAAATATTTAAGCACCATGATTACAAGCATGTTCATAGTTGGGTCATAACAGAATACACCCCCTTCACCAGTGCAACATTCCCACCAACAAAGCCCCTCCTTCTCCCCTGCCCTTGCCTGTAATGTGATAGGCATTCTACTTCTCTCATTCTTTAACATTGTCATGTTAGTTGTTAGTGTAGCTATTTCCCTAACAAGTTCACCACTCTTTGTGGTGAGCTTCAAATTGTGAGCCAGTCCTTCGGCCCTCCCAGCCCTTATCTTTATTGTCTCTGGGCCTTATTAGAGTAATGTCTTTAATTTTTCTTAAAACCCATAGATCAGTGAGACTATTCTGTGTCTATCTCTCTCCCTCTGACTTATTTTATTCAGCATAATAGATTCCATGTACACCCATGTATAGCAAAATTTCATGACTTCATCTTTCCTGACGGCACCATAATATTCCATTGTGTATATGTACCACAGTTTTTTTAGCCATTCATCTGTTGAAGGGCATCTTGGTTGTTTCCAGAGTCTGGCTATTGTAAATAGTGCTGCAATGAATATAGGTGTGAGGAAGGGATTTTTGTATTGTATTTTTATGTTCCTAAGGTATATCCCTAGGAAACATTTCATTCTTATTTACTTCTGATTTTGACTATGTGTTTATCTCTCCCACCATCATCTATCTATTATCTATCTATCATCTATCATCTATCTATTTCTATCTCTCTGCCTATCATCTATCTATCTATCTATCCATCCATCTATCTGTCTGTCTGTCAGTCTGTCTGTCAATCTGTCTCTATCTCTCTGTCTGCTTAATTTGTCTATCTGCCCATCTATCTAATCTCTATTTTTCTGTCTACTTGTCTGTCTATTTATCTGTCTCTGTGTTGATCTATCTGTCTGTCTGCATATCTATCTGTCTGTCTATTAATCAATTAATCTATCTTCTATCATCTATCTACCTACCATCTTTCCCTATATTTATTACAATAATATTAAGCAACTTGGGAAGAGGGTTGGGCCATACCAAGCAGTACTCTAGGGCTACTCCTGTATGTGTGCATTGGGGTCACTTATGACAGTTTTTAGGGGACTATTGCTTTTCAAAATAGAAAAGCATTTCAGATCACCATGCTGACAAAATGTTTACTTTCCACTTAAACAATTTGATTGATGTGGACAGGTTGCTTTCTCCCAGTTTCCTAATTGGCAACTAAAATATTTCACAGTCCTCTTTTTGTTGTTCTAGTCCAGGGGTCTCAAACTCAATTTACCTGGGGGCCACAGGAGGCAAAGTTGGAGTGAGGCAGGGCTGCATAAGGGATTTCACAAAAAAGTCCTCAAATGTCATTATTAACAGTTTTAATTATTTCTTCTGAACATGAAGAGAACATTGATTGAAGATCATGAACAGTTCTTCTGAACATGGCATCTTTTGCCTATTCCTTGCTGCCAGAGACTTGACAGTGCTTCTTCTCACAAATCTGAACCACATTTGGCTTTAGAGAGGAAGCAGTTGAGACCCTCAGGATGGCTTGAAGATGATCATCATTAAGTCTAGACCTGTACTTTGACTTATTGAAGTTCAATGTAGAGAATAACTTTTCACACAAATATGTGCTCCCAAAAAGGCACATGGTGCGCTTGAACATTCGGGAAAGCTCAGGGAAGCTGGGGGACAATTCTCTCAAAAATTGCCCATGCATGTATGCTTTTCCACTAATCTCCCGGATCTTGGCTTGGAGATCAGAGTTGCATTGCAGGTCAATGAGCTCCATTTGAAGCACAGGAGGGGCATCTTGCACATCAAAGGAAAAGGGGTCAACAAAAATTGGAAAGTGGCTCTGTGCTTTTTGAAGTCTGCAAATTTGTGATCAAATTCCTTCTCTAGCTTAAAAATAGCATCAACATATTTCTCACCACTGAATGGTATGCTTGCATCCACAAGTTCCTTGCATGCTGGGAAATGGCAAGGGCTCGTCTGAGAGAGCTGGGACTTCCATAACACAAGTTTTGTGGAGAATGCTCTCACGTTGTCACAGGCAGCACTGAAAAGCTGCCCCGCCCCTTGTAACATCTTGTTTAGTACATTCAGCTTATGTGTGATGTCAACAAGAAAAGCTAAGTTCATGAGCTATTTGTGATCACTCAACTCAGACAGCATTCCCATCCTTCTCCATGAAGGCTTTCACTTCTCTCAACTCAAAAAATCTTTTCAGGACATTTCCCCTGCTGAGCCAATGTACCTCGGTGAAATAGAGCACATTTCCATATTCTGACTCATTTCCTCTAAAAAAGCATGGAACCTCCTGTGCTTTAAGCCCTTGGATCTAATTTGGTTGGTGCATTTCATAACAACAGACATCCCATTGTAACATGGCAGGCATTTACTGCAAAGGGCCTGCTGATGGATAATGCAGTGAAAAGCAATGGCCTTCTCTACACCCTCCTCTTCAAGTTTTTTTTGAACAAGTGCCACCAGTCTACTTTTCCTCTCTGTCATCGATGGCGCTCCATCGGTTATTATTTCAACAAACCTCTTCCATGGCAAACCTGCATTCTCAATGGCATCACACGGATGCCGAATATCTCATTAGTGGTGGTCTGGCCATGCATTGGAATTATTGTGAGCAGCTCCTCTGTCAATTCAAAATTGCAATCAACACCACGGACATAAATTGTGAGCTGCGCAGTGTCTATTATATTTGTGCCCTCGTCAAGAGCAACTGAGTATGCATCAAAACATTTGGCTTTCTCACACAGTTGATTATAAATGTCACTTGACATATCAGAAATGTGCTCTGCCACAGTGTTGGCAGAAAGGCTGATTTTGCTAAACTGACCTTTCTTTTTCAGACAGATAATACTTGCAGCCTGTACCATGCATTTTTCAACAAACTCTCCTTCTGTGAATGGTTTCCCTGCCTTAGCAATCATCTCATTAACCATGTAACTAGCTTCGACTGATGCACCATTCTGTTTGGTTGCTTTCTTGAAGAAATCTTGTTACCTCATTAGACATGCTTTAAGACTGGCAATCTGCTTGGCTCTCTCATTTCCTTGATATTTTGCACATTCCTCAGCATGTTTAGTTGAATAATGGTGTTTCAAGTTGTATTCCTTGTGCACTGCAACTTTCTCTGAGCAAATGAGACATGTGGGGATGCCCCTGTGCTCAACAAAGAAATACTGCGTCTCCCATTTTTTCTGAAATTGTCTGTGCTCATCATCAATCTTTCTCTTCACTGCAGGCTTTGAGGAAGTCATGATGAAGGTATGACAAAATCTAATTCTGTAATAAACTTCTCTCCCTTCTTTCCCTTAGGCCTCCAATAATGCAAGGGACAGCGGGCAGGAGCAGCGGAAATGATGTCTGCGCTAGGCGCAAAGTATTCGTGATTATTCGCTTACCAAATATTTGCAATAAAAATCACATTAGTAAGAAAAAAATCGCAAAAAATCGCATTAAACATTTGCATACCCCGAACGGAACTGCTCGGGGTATATGCGAATGTTTAATGCAATTTTTTCTTACTAATGCGATTTTTTTTTTTTTTTTTTTTTTTTATTTTTTATTTTTTATCTTTATTTAAACACCGTGATTACAAACATGATTATAGTTGTATGATTACAGTCATGTAAAGAGCACCCCCCCTTCACCGGTGCAACATTCCCACCACCAATTTCCCAGATCTCCCTCCTCCCCACCCCCCTACACCTGTACTCGAGACAGGCTTTCTACTTCCCTCATTCATTCACATTTTATGATAGTTTTCAGTGTAGTCATCTCTGCAACTGCACTCATCACTCTATGTGATGAGCTGCATGTCCTGAGCTGCACCTACCAGCCCTCATCTCTCTTGTCTCTGAGATATTGTTAAAAATGTCCTTCATTTTTCTTAAAGCCCATAGATGAGTGAAACCATTCTGCGTCTTTCTCTCTCCCTCTGACTTACTTCACTCAGCATAATAGATTCCATGTACATCCATGTATTGGAAAATTTCATGACTTCATCTCTCCTGATGGCTGCATAGTATTCCATTGTGTATATGTACCACAGTTTCTTCAGCCACTCATCTGTTGAAGGGCATCTTGGTTGTTTCCAGAGTCTGGCTATTGTAAATAGCGCTGCAATGAATATAGGAGTAAGGAAGGGTTTTTTGTATTGTATTTTTGTGTTTCTTGGGTATATTCCTAGGAGTGGTATAGCTGGATCGTATGGAAGCTCATTTTCCAGTTTGTGAAGGAATCTCCATATCGCTTTCCATAAAGGTTGTACTAGACGGCATTCCCACCAGCAGTGAAAAAGAGTTCCTTTCTCTCCACATCCCCGCCAGCACTGCTTGTTTTCCTTTCTTGTGATGTGTGCCAATCTCAGTGGCGTGAGGTGGTACCTCATAGTAGTTTTGATTTGCATCTCCCTGACGATTAGTGATGTTGAACATCTTTTCATGTGCCTTTTGGCCATTTGCCTTTCTTCTTTTTCAAAGTGTCTGTTCATTTCTTCTCCCCATTTTTTGATGGGGTTAGTTGTTTTTTTCTTGTATAGTTCTGTCAGTACCTTGTAAATTTTGGATATTAGCCCTTTATCTGATGTGTATTGGGTGAATAATTTCTCCCACTCAGTGGGTGGCCTTTGTATTCTGGGCGCTATTTCCTTTGAGATGCAGAAGCTTTTCAGCTTAATATAGTCCCATCTGTTTATCTCTGCTTCCACTTGCTTGGAAAGTGCTGTCTCCTCCTTAAAGATGCCTTTAGTCTCAATGTCCTGGAGTGTTTCACCTACATGTTGTTCTATATACCTTATAGTTTCAGTTCTGATATCAAGGTCTTTAATCCATTTGGATTTTACCTTTGTATATGGTGTTAGCTGGGGGTCTGAGTTCGCTTTTTTGCAAGTGGTTAACCAGTTGTGCCAACACCACTTGTTGAATAGGCTTTCCCTGCTCCATTTAGGATTTTTTGCTCCTTTATCAAAAACAAGGTGGTTATATGTCTGAGGAACCTTCTCTGAGTACTCAAGCCTATTCCACTGATCTGAGGGTCTGTTTTTATTCCAATACCATGCTGTTTTTATAACTGTTGCTTTGTAATACAACTTAAAATTGGGGAAAGTAATGCCTCCCATATTCCTTTTCCCAAGGAGTGCTTTAGCTATTCGAGGTTGTTTGTTGTTCCAGATGAATTTCAGAAGTATTTGATCCACTTCTTTGAAAAATGTCATGGGTATCTTTAGAGGAATCGCGTTAAATCTGTACAATGCTTTTGGAAGTATTGCCATTTTAATGATGTTGATCCTGCCAATCCATGAGCATGGTATGTGTTTCCATTTCCGCGTGTCCTCTCTTATTTCTTGGAGCAGTGTTTTGTAGTTTTCTTTGTATAGATCCTTCACATCTTTAGTCAGGTTGACTCCAAGATATTTGAGTTTGTGTGGAACTAATGTGAATGGGATTGTTCTCTTAATGTCCATTTCTTCCCTATCATTATTCGTGTATAAAAAGGCCATTGATTTTTGTGTGTTAATTTTGTATCCTGCCACTTTGCTATACAAATCTATTATTTCTAGAAGCTTTTTGGTAGAGTCTTTAGGGTTTTCTAAGTAGAGTATCATGTCATCTGCAAACAGTGAGAGCTTGACTTCTTCCTTTCCTATCTGAATTCCCTTGATATCTTTTTCTTGCCTAATCGCTATAGCAAGTACTTCCAGTGCTATGTTGAATAGGAGTGGTGAGAGAGGACAGCCTTGTCTTGTACCAGAATTTAGAGGAAAGGATTTTAGTTTTTCTCCATTGAGGATAATATTTGCCACTGGCTTCTGGTAGATGGCTTTGACTATATTGAGAAAGGTTCCTTTTATTCCTATCTTGCTGAGAGTTTTAATCAAGAATGGGTGTTGAACCTTATCAAATGCTTTTTCTGCATCTATTGATATGACCATGTGATTTTTATTTTTGTTGTTGTTTATGTTGTGTATTATATTAATAGATTTACGGATGTTAAACCATCCTTGCATTCCTGGGATGAAACCTACTTGATCAAAGTGAATGATCTTCTTGATGAGGCACTGGATCCTGTTCGCCAGGATTTTGTTGAGGATCTTTGCATCTGTGTTCATCAGGGATATTGGTCTGTAATTTTCTTTTTTGGCAGCATCTCTATCAGGTTTTGGTATTAAGGTGATGTTGGCTTCATAAAAGCTATTTGGAAGTATTCCTGTTTTTTCGATTTCATAAAAGAGCCTGGCCAGAATTGGTAGTAGTTCCTCTTGAAAGGTTTGAAAGAATTCATTCGTGAATCCATCAGGGCCTGGGCTTTTGTTTTTGGGTAAATTTTTGATTACAGTTTTAATTTCCTCAATAGTGATGGGGGTGTTTAGATATGCTACCTCTTCTTTATTCAACCGTGGAAGGTTATATGAGTTCAGAAATTTATCCATTTCTTCCAGGTTCTCATATTTAGTGGCATAGAGTTTCTCAAAGTATTCTCTGAATACCCTTTGAATCTCTGCAGTATCTGTAGTGATCTCCCCCTTCTCATTTCTAATACGCGTTATCAAGTTTCTCTCTTTCTTTTGCTTTGTGAGTTTTGCCAATGGTCTATCAATCTTGTTTATTTTTTCAAAGAACCAACTTCTGCTTTCGTTGATCTTTCGGATTGTTTTTTGGGTTTCCACTTCGTTGATTTCTGCTCTCAGCTTTGTTATTTCCTTCTGTCTCCCTATTTTTGGGTCCTTTTGTTGAGCACTTTCTAGTTCTATTAGCTGTGTCATTAAGCTACTCAGGTAAGCTCCTTCTTCCTTCCTGATGTGTGCTTGCAAAGCTATAAATTTTCCTCTCAGTACTGCTTTTGCTGTGTCCCATAAATTCTGATAGTTTGTGTCTTTATTGTCATTTGTTTCCAGGAACCTTTTGATTTCCTCCTTGATTTCATCTCGGACCCACTGGTTATTGAGTATGAGGCTGTTTAACTTCCAGGTGTTAAATTTTTTCTTCTGTGTCCCTTTGCAGTTCACATCTAACTTCAGAGCCTTGTGGTCAGCAAAGGCAGCCTGCAAAATGTCTATCTTTTTTATTTTATGGAGGTATGTTTTATGTGCCAGCACATGATCTATCCTGGAGAATGATCCATGTACATTGGAAAAGAATGTGTATCCAGGTTTCTGAGGATAGAGTGCCCTATATATATCTACTAGGCCTCTTTCATCCATTTCTTTTTGCAGGTCTAGTATATTTTTGTTGGGTTTCCATTTGGTTGACCTATCAAGTGTTGACAAGCCTGTGTTGAGGTCTCCCACAATTATTGTGTTATTATTGATATCCTTCTTCAGATTTGTCAACAATTGTATTAAATACTTTGCTGGACCCTCATTCGGTGCGTATATGTTTAGGAGAGTGATTTCTTCTTGCTGTACAAATCCCTTGATTAGTACATAATATCCATCTTTGTCCCTTACAATTTTTCTGAGTATAAAGTTTGTGTCATCTGATATTAGTATGGCCACCCCCGCTTTTTTAAGGGTGTTGTTTGCTTGAATGATTTTCCTCCAGCCTTTGATTTTGAGTCTATGTTTATTCTGACTATTCAGGTGTGTTTCTTGTAGACAGCAGAAGGTTGGCTTCAGTTTTTTGATCCATTTCGCCACTCTGTGCCTCTTAACTGGTGCATTTAGTCCATTGACATTGAGAGAAATAATTGTCATGGGATTTATTGCCATCTTTGTGTAGAAGTTTGGTGTGTTTTTTGTTCTGTCTTGTTTTTAGAGTAGATCTTTCAGTTTTTCTTTTAAGGCTGGTTTTGAGTCTGCAAAGATTTTGAGCTGTTGTTTATCTGTGAAGCCGTGTATACATCCGTCAAACCTGAAACTTAGTTTTGCTGGGTGCAATATTCTTGGCGAAGCATTTATTTCATTGAGTTTTGCCACTACGTCCCACCACTGCCTTCTGGCCTTGAGTGTTTCTGGTGACAGGTCTGCTGTAAATTTCAAGGATGCTCCGTGGAATGTAATTTCCCTTTTCGATCTTGCTGCTTGCAGTATTCTATCTCTATCGGTGGGTTTCATCATGGTGACTAGGATGTGTCTTGGGGTGTTTCTACTGGGGTCTTTTTTAGCTGGTACTCTTCGGGCATGCAGGATTTGGTCACATGTTTTCTTTAGCTCTGGTAGTTTCTCTGTGATGATGTTCTTAACCATTGATTCTTCCTGAAGATTTTCTTCTTGGGTCTCTGGAACTCCAATGATTCTGAAGTTGTTTCTGTTGAGCTTATCAAAGACTTCTATTTTCATCTTCTCATATTCTTTGAGTAAATTTTCCATTGTCTGATCATTTGATTTGAGGTTTTTTTCTAATCTCTTCTGCTGTGTAAAGTTGTTATGCATCTCATCTTCTAAAGCACTAATTCTATCCTCAGCTGCTGTTAACCTGTTGGAAAACTCATCCATTATGTTCTTCAATTCGTCTATTGAGTTTTTCAGACCTGTTATCTGATCTGATATTTCAGTTTGGAGTTTTCTGATTTCTGTCTTCATATTCTCTTGATTTTTATTAGTGCTCTGATTTATACTTTCTTTGATATCTGATAGCAACCTCCATATTTCGTCTCTAAACTCCATTTCTGAAAGACTGCTTAGGTAGTTGGTCGTTGTTGGGTCATCAGAGTTTCCATCTTCATTCTCTATGGTTGAAGTTGGTCTGCGTAGTCTCCCCATTGTCTCGCTTACGCTGTGGGTTTTTCTACGTGTTGTGGTGGTACTCATTGGCGAGGTGGAGTGCGCGGCCGCGAAGCGCAGCGGAGCGGCCGCGCTCCGGCCCCCAAACACTCACCTCAGCCGAGGCAAGCCGTCAGGGGATGCCTGGGGAGGCCCCCAAGTGTCTGCCAAGCAAAGAAACCAGCACAATCCACAACTCCAACAGAAAACTCACAGCCCCAGCGAGACACGCCTTGAAGAGATTAATGCTGAATCAGGTCAAAGTTCCCAGGTTGATGCAGGCTGGGGGAGGTCCCAAAATGTCTGCCGGGCCTAGGGGTCCAGCAGTCAGCCTGATCTGCAACTCCGGCCCCCAAACACTCACCTCAGCCGAGGCAAGCCGTCAGGGGATGCCTGGGGAGGCCCCCAAGTGTCTGCCAGGCAAAGAAACCAGCACAATCCACAACTCCAACAGAAAACTCACAGCCCCAGCGAGACACGCCTTGAAGAGATTAATGCTGAATCAGGTCAAAGTTCCCAGGTTGATGCAGGCTGGGGGAGGTCCCAAAATGTCTGCCGGGCCTAGGGGTCCAGCAGTCAGCCTGATCTGCAACTCCGGCCCCCAAACACTCACCTCAGCCGAGGCAAGCCGTCAGGGGATGCCTGGGGAGGCCCCCAAGTGTCTGCCAAGCAAAGAAACCAGCACAATCCACAACTCCAACAGAAAACTCACAGCCCCAGCGAGACACGCCTTGAAGAGATTAATGCTGAATCAGGTCAAAGTTCCCAGGTTGATGCAGGCTGGGGGAGGTCCCAAAATGTCTGCCGGGCCTAGGGGTCCAGCAGTCAGCCTGATCTGCAACTCCGGCCCCCAAACACTCACCTCAGCCGAGGCAAGCCGTCAGGGGATGCCTGGGGAGGCCCCCAAGTGTCTGCCAAGCAAAGAAACCAGCACAATCCACAACTCCAACAGAAAACTCACAGCCCCAGCGAGACACGCCTTGAAGAGATTAATGCTGAATCAGGTCAAAGTTCCCAGGTTGATGCAGGCTGGGGGAGGTCCCAAAATGTCTGCCGGGCCTAGGGGTCCAGCAGTCAGCCTGATCTGCAACTCCGGCCCCCAAACACTCACCTCAGCCGAGGCAAGCCGTCAGGGGATGCCTGGGGAGGCCCCCAAGTGTCTGCCAAGCAAAGAAACCAGCACAATCCACAACTCCAACAGAAAACTCACAGCCCCAGCGAGACACGCCTCAGCCGAGGCAAGCCGTCAGGGGATGCCTGGGGAGGCCCCCAAGTGTCTGCCAAGCAAAGAAAACCCACTAATGCGATTTTTTATTGCAATTATCGGTAAGTGAATATTCGCGAATACTGCGATAATTGAAGGCTGGCCGCGGGCCACAAAATGTTGTATAGAGGGCTGCAAACGGCCTGCGGGCCATGAGTTTGAGACCCCTGTTCTAGTCCCTTTGTACTGGATGATGACTAAAATCCTTTAGTCAAATATGGTGCTGGGAAATCAAAGTCTGCCTAATTTAGATGGGGCCTTCTCACTGGTGCTGCATGCTTACTATCCAGCACCTGAGCCTCCAAATATTACCTTTGTTTTTGAAAGGCACTTCCTAGTGAGTCAGCTTTAATCCTAACAGTAGGTAATTTTAGCATTGGCACTGAGCCATCCCTCCATTTTCTGCAGTTGTGTTGAGGTGGGCTTGTCTCTCATTCTGGTCTGCAGGAAATGAAAAGAGATGACCATTGTTTTTGCTGATTTGAGTGTGAAGGAAAGGAAGTTCTTTTTTTTTTTTTTTTTTTTGGGCCACACCCAGCATTGCTCAGGGGTTACTCCTGGCTGTCTGCTCAGAAATAGCTCCTGGCAGGCACGGGGGACCATATGGGACACCGGGATTCGAACCAACCACCTTTGGTCCTGGATCGGCTGCTTGCAAGGCAAACACCGCTGTGCTATCTCTCCGGGCCCCAGGAAGTTCTTTTCTAAAGGAAAATTATTTTTACTTAAATAAATACTTACAGAAATGTGAGAGGAAAGAGAGAGATACATGTTTAAACTTCTCCAGAGGAAAAAGCCCATTGTTTTGGGTTTTTTTTGGGGGGGAGGGGGAGAGGCACCACACCCAACTATGCTCAGAGTTTAATCCTGACATCTTGCTCAGAGCTCACTTCTGGTGGTGCTTAGGGAATCATATATGGTCCTGAGTTTGTTTTGTTTTCTGGGCCACACCTGGTCACCTCTGGGGTAACTCCTGGCTCTGCACTCAGAAATCGCTCCTAGCTCAGGGGACTATATGAGAAGCCGGGAATTGAACCTACATCCTTCCTGAGTCAGGTATTTGCAAGGCAAACGCCCTACTGCTGTGCTATCTCTCCAGCTTGATACCTATTGTAAGAAGCTTTTTGCCTATTGTATTTATTTCTTTGGTCCCGGGGTGGGGGTGGGATGTGTTTTTTCTAGGGCAAATTGAATCTCCCCCCTCAAAAAAAAAGTATTTAATATTAAAAATAAAGACTATAGGGCCAAATAGATAACTCAAATAAATAGATCCAGGGTTGGATATGTGCAAGGCAAGCACCTTAATCCCTGTGCTACCTCTTTATCAATGTTTCTTTTTCTTTCTTTTTGATTTTTTTTGGGGAGTCACACCTGGTGGTGCTCAGCGGTTACTCCTGGCTCTGAGCTCAGAAATCGTTCCTGGCAGGCTTGGGGGATCATATGGGATTCTGGAGATCGATCCCTGGTCCATCCTGGGTTGGCTGCATGCAAAGCAAATGCCCTGCCATTGTGCTATCGCTCTGGCCCATTTCTTGTTCTTAAATAACTAGGCAGGTAAATTTTATCTGTTTAAATTAAATTTAAATTAAATATAACAAACATATGTATTAAAAGATTCCTAGCAGTTTACAGAAGTTGGGAGAACTTTGAAAAAAAAAAAAAAAAAAAAAGAACAACTTGAAGCTGAACTTCCAGAAATCATGTCCCAGACCACATGATGTATTAATCCTTTTTAAGAGGAAGAAGATGGCTCCTTGTGACTGGGAGAGATAGTCCAATGAGTAGGACATTTAAAAGTTCAATTTATGGTACACCAAATGGTCCTCCAAACACTTCCAGGAATAATTACTGGGTGCAGAGCTAGGAGTAACCTCTGAGGACTATTGGACCTCCAAAATACAATTAGAACTATGGCTTTTTATTTCAAAGCACATTATCAATTCTGTTCTTATAAGGAATGCTAGTGAGATATATTGCAGACAGTGTTTATGTGGGAGTCCATCAAGACTCTGTCTAGATGTAAACTAAAGTCAGATGACAGGGTCAGAGAGAACACTAATAGGATCATCACCCCCCAGCACATAGCCCCTTCAGTACTACCAGGAGTGACTCTTTTAATTTTATTTGATCCTGAAATAATTTTCTTTTTTTAATTTTTATTAATTTTAGTTTTTATTCTGAAATCATTTTATTTTGTTTTACTTTATATTAAATTGCCATGAGATACAGAATTAAAAAAATTTGTTGCTACAATAGCCAGAATCAGGAAACAAAGTGTTGGAGAACATTTGAATATATAAAGAAATCATGCTGAATCTACACAGTAAAATACTATGCAGCTGTTAGAAAAAAATATAGTCATAAAATTTGCTTATACAGGGGTGGGAGAGATAGCACAGCAGTAAGGCATTTCCTTTGCAAACAGCTGATCCAGGATGAATAGTGGTTTAAATCCCAGCATCCTGTATGGTTCCCTGTGCCTGCCAGCAGTGATTTCTGAACACACAACCACGAGTATCCCCTGGGTGCCACCGGGTGTGACCCAAAAAAACAAAAAAAATTTGCTTATACATGAATAGATAAGGAGAGTATTGTGCTGAATGAAACAATTCAGAGAGAGAAGGATAGACATAGAATGATCACACTCAATTGTGGGATATAAAAAAACAAGAGAGCATGGAAATAATATCCAAAGATAATATAAATAAGAAAAATCAGTCCATAGTAGGATAATTACCACAAATAATGGAACAGTGCACTTAGGGTAGAGAAGGGACCACTGTGACAATGATAGTTGGAAATGATCACTCTGGACAAGAATTGGGTTCTGAAAGAATATAAAGTGATATACATGATTCTCCTCTACTGACAATATTGCAAATTATATCATCTAAAAAGTTAAGAAGTATTAAAGTCCAAAGGCAAAGGACGAGACCCCACAATTGGAGTAACAAAACTTAACAAAACTTTATTCTGTCAGCCACAATCCCCATACGGACCTATTAGAGCTGTCTCCCAGAGAAGATGACCATGCCCAAGGTCACAAATAAGATTATATAGGGAGAAAATAGCTTCTGATGATCTTTAAAATGATTGACTGTTGTCTAGGGTACCTTCCTACTGCTCCTTTGTGTCCCCTCTAGATAGGCTACCTGCTATGGCCAGGTTGCTTGGGGTGGTGTTAATACTGGAAATAGGCTTGAGAAAGCCTAACATGTGGCTTAGCACATGTAGTCCTTACAAAATGGTATTCCTCCTTGTTCAGAACCTAAGAGAAGCCTGACATGTGGTCTTTACAAAATGGTGTCCCTCCTTGTTCAGAACCCAGGATCCCATAAAAGGGGGGGAGAGAGAGAAGAGGAGAAGAGAGAGAGAGAGAGAAAAGGAGAAGAGAGGAGAGAAAGAGAGAGAGAGAGAGAGAGAGAGAGAGAGAGAGAGAGAGAGAGAGAGAGAGAGAGAGAGAGAGAGAGAGAAAGAGAGAGAGAACTGTCCTAGAGGCAAGCAGGCAAGAGGGTAGGGGGGAGGGTAGGAGGAAAACTGGTGAGGGTGTTTGTTGTACATGGTATGACTGAAACTCAACCATGAACAAATTTGTAACTGAAAAAACAATAACAAAAAATAACTGTATTATGAACAACTTTGTAGACTGCAGCTTAAATTAAAAAAAAACTAAAAAAGAAGTTGTTGATGAATTTTAGTCATGAAATGTTCCAATATCCATCTTTTCACTAATGCTATTTCTTGCACTATTTTTCCCAGTTTCTCTTTTGTTCCCTGCCCCCAGTCTACCTCTATGGCAGACACTATTTTTAAAAATCAGTTTTTACTTTTAATTTTTTCTTAAATATTTTTTAAATATTGAATCACCGTGAGACACAGTTACAAAGTTGTCAATGATTTTCAGTCATATAATGTCCAACACCCATCCTTTTACCCAGTGCACATTTCTCACCATTTCCCCAGTTTCCCTCATGCCCTCCCCCCACTGCTTGCCTTATAGTAGACTTTTCTCTCTCTCTCTCTGTCTCTCTTTCTCTCTCTTTCTGTGCATCAGGCTTCCTTTTCTTTTTCTTTTAGACACTGTGGTTTGCAATATTGTCACTGAAGGAATATCTTTTAAATCACTTTATCTCCTTTCAGTACTCAGTCTTGTCCAGAATAATCATTTCCAACTATCATTGTCCTACTGGTCTCTTCTCTACTCTAACAGCTCTTTCCCACTTTTTGTGGCAAGCTCTCTACCATGAACCATTCCTGCCTGAGTACATTTTAGGATTTTGTTTAGTTTATACTCATGAACTGTGCAAATCAGAAATGCTTATCAGTTCTCTCTTTCTACCTAAGGTAGGGCAGGATGTCTATAGAGGGCTGGAATGGAGTGTTTTATCTTCATCTAGGCCAGTTAGCCTCTAATAAAATCTCAGTAGGTTATATTCTGGTTAAGTATTTCTCCTAAAGTCAGGCCAGAGGGAAGACAGAATGTTCCTTTCCTCTTCCCTCTCTTGGAAGAACAAGAGAATTTTTATCTGATACCCAGTGACATTTTTTTTCTTTTGATACTCAGTGAGAAAATGATAAAACTTCAGGAGGTAAAAACTATAAAAAATATGGAATCTGGGTCCCTATGTCTGGTTCCCCTAGAGTTTTTAACCACTTCTATTTTCCATTGGTAGAATGATGAGTACAATTTGATTTCAGGGATTAGTTTAGTAAATGATTAGAAACTGGGTCTGCCTGGGAGTTCCGTAGCTCTTCCCCAAAGGCTTGTTGAGTGATGTGCTTAAACTCTCAGAGACTCATCAGGAATGTTCTAGGACACTCCCTGATGAGTACTTTTAATTTGCTTCTAGCAACCTTTCCTTGACAGATGAGTTATAAGGTTCACGATTTATTAAGGTGCAACAACTGTGAGTTGAGCACTATCTGAGTCATGTCCTGAGAGTTGGAACCCTTCAGAATTAGGAATAAGGTAGGCCAAGTAAACTGTATTAGGTACAAAAGAAGAAGAAGACAGGAGAGAAGTAAGATTTGAATGATCTTATTCATACAGTAGTCATATTTTGATATTGTTATTTTCATTACTTCTTAGAGTCATCCTGTGGAGCAGCTTTCACTATATTTACTTTTTTTTTGTTTTATTTTGGGGGCCACACCCAATGACACTCAGAGGTTACTCCTGGCTATGCACTCAGAAATCACTCCTGGTTGGGGGACCATATGGGATATCGGGGGATCGAACCATGGTCCATTCTAGGTCAATCATGTGCAAGGCAAAAGCCCTACAGCTGCGCCACCGCTCCGGCCCCACTATATTTACTTTTAAGGTAAAATTAAGTGTATATTATAAAGGTTAATAAATTTTTCCAAGTTGACTTAACTAGTAAACATAGAGCTGGGACAGGTTGCAGACTGACTGAAAGAATCTAAGCCTGATACCTTTTCTCTTCTTTATTTCTTTTTTCTTTTTTTTTGTTTTTGGGTCACACCCAGTGGCGCTCAGGGGTGACTCCTGGCTTTGCACTCAGAAATTACTCCTGGTAGGCACAGAGGACCATATGGGGTGCCAGGAATCAAACCTACATCTGTCTTGGGTTGGCCACTTGCAAGGCAAATGCCCTACCCCTGTGCTGTCTCTCCGGCTCCAGCCTGATACTTTTTCACTCACACAGTTCCACTCAGGATAATGCCACTATGTGCAAAAGTACCACATACCTTGCAATGGATATGGTGATGTAATAATGAAGATATAAATATATCTTTATCTGCCTGTTCTAGAGGTGTCAGTCTAATCAGGGATTCTGACATGCAAACAATTTCTGCATACAATGCTAATTGCTTTAAGTATGTATAAAAGACAGTGATATTTTTTACTTTTTTTTTGGTTTGTTTTTGGGCCACACCCTGAGGCATGCAGGGATAACTCCTGTCTCCATGCTCAGAAATCACTCGTGGCAGGCTCAGGGGACCATATAAGATGCTGGGGGATAGAACCTGGGTTGGCCTGTACAAGGCAAATGCCCTACCTTCAGTGCTATTGCTTTGACCCAAAAGACAATGGCTTTTTAAGCAGGAGTAATCAGTGTCACCTAAAAAAGTAGATATCAAAAGACAATCAGGAGAATGTAGGACCCTTCCTGTGCACTGGATGTGAGCATATTTATGCAGTGGATGTGAGCACATGGGACACGTGTTGTCATGGCTGCAATGCTGAAGTAAGAAGAGGAACCACCAGATAATGGTGGGACTTCTGGGTCAGCCCAGTGTATCTAGGCACTATAAGGGGAGGGCATGTCTTTGCAGAGAAAAAGCTCCATGAACTCTATAAGCAGTCTTTTCTGGTCACATTACAGAGTGGTTTATACTAGTTTGCAGTAGTTGAATGTAATCTAAGAAATTCCAGAGTCTGTTAAAATGTTCTCAAAAGATACCGATAAATATCTAAAGAGAACAGTGAGTGTGAGAAAGCCTCAGTGAATTCTAGGATAATGTGCAAACTACTGGGTAGAGTGAAAACAAAAATATAAATAAAAACAAATAAGACAACGGATCCTATAAACTTCTGCTTTTCTATTGCCATGGAAACTGCATTAGCAAGATCGTTTAGTTTTGCTTTGTTGTTGTGTGAGACTGACAGTGTTCAGAGATTAATCTCTGTACAGTGCTCAGGGTTTACTCTTGGAAATAATGGGAACCATATAGTACTAGAATTGCATCTGGGACCCAGGCATGTAAAGCATGCACTCCAGTCCTTTAAGTAATTTTGAGATTTTGCAAAATTGTATTTCTGGGAACCAATGTGGGGTTGAAGTGTCTGTCTACACTTCCCTTAAATCCAAACACCAAAGTCATCCATCTTGACATTACATAGAAGGAGAAAGTTGGTCAAGTCAGTTTGTTTACCCAAACTCAAACATAAATGAGATGGAAAAAGTAAGAAAGTGGACTATTATAGAATTCAATATATATTAATTTTATACTGCCAGTAAACATGGCTCATTCAGTCTTTTTGTTTGTTTCATTTTGGGGCCACACTCAGCAGTATCAGGGCTAAATTCTAGCTGCGCACTCAGGGATCACTCCTAGCAGGTAGGAAGACCACATGGAGTACAGTGGATTAAACCCAGGCTAGCTACATTGTCACTTTGGTCCCATTTTGGCTTTGATTAAGACCAATGGATTAAATCTTCAATCAAGGTCAACATGTTTTTGAAATTCTTCTGCGTTGAGTATGATATGTGAAAAGTTAAAAACAGGAATTGGAATGGGGGCATGATACTATTTGTTGTTGATTTGGCTACATTCAGCAGTGTTCAGGAATTACTCTTGACTCTGTACTCAGGGATCACTCCTGGTGTTGCTCAGGAGTATGCTGTACCCAGGACTGAACTAGAGTCAGCTGTGTGCAAGATTAAGTGCCTTACTCTCTGTGTTATCTATCTATCTCTCCAGCCCAATAATTTTATTTTTGGTGTGAGTCTAAGATGATTGCAAAATATTTAGTACAAAAGCTGGAAATGTTATTCTAAACCTTAGAAAGGTCTTGTTTGAACAAAAGGATTATGATATTATCAGAAAACAATTAAGTCTTGTCTGTGGTTGACAATAGAGAATAAAGTGTGAACACACAGACACTGAATTAAGGGACAGGTGAGAAAAGTGAGCACATGTGGGTGAGTGATAATGTCACCTTACTTGGAGTAAGGTCTGATAAACTTAAGGACAAATGTGCTTTAAGAAAGAGCTGTCAGGGGCCGGGCGGTGGCGCTGGAGGTAAGGTGCCTGCCTTGCCTGCGCTAGCCTAGGACGGACCGCGGTTCGATCCCCCGGCATCCCATATGGTCCCCCAAGAAGCCAGGAGCAACTTCTGAGCGCACAGCCAGGAGTAACCCCTGAGCGTCACAGGGTGTGGCCCAAAAAAAAAAAAAAAAAAAAAAAAAAAAAGAAAGAGCTGTCAGGGCCGGAGAGATAGCATGAAGGTAAGCATTTGCCTTTCATGCAGAAGGTCATTGATTTGAATCCAGGCATCCCATATGGTCCCCCAAGCCTGCCAGGAGCGATTTCTGAGACAGGAGTAACCCCTGAGCGCTGCCGGGTGAGACCCAAAAACAAAAAACCAAAACAAACAAACAAAAATAAAGAGCTGTCATAGGGTATAAGGACAAGGGAAGAGCATGAAGAGAATGAAAATGATTTAAAAGAATCATATGTGATGCTAGAGATTGAAGCCCAAAGCACCTGACTGATTTAGTTCTTTGTTGTAGATCTTGGTTTATGTGAAAAGTATTTTAGTAGTATTTTTTTAAGTATTCAATTTTATTGTTTTCCATTGGCTCACATAATATAAGACCTTCGGAATAAGCTTTATGGCTCTAGTTTTGTTTTGGGGGAGGGGCACCCCACTTGGCAGTGAGAGCAATTACTGATTCCAAACTCTAGAGTTGTTCCCATTATATTCTTCTCATTTTTTCCTTTCTAAGCTTCTTACTGAAGACCAGTTCTTATTTTGCAAATTTGTTGTTTCCTTACTAAGCTTCTTCTTCTTCTTCTTCTTCTTCTTCTTCTTCTTCTTCTTCTTCTTCTTCTTCTTCTTCTTCTTCTTCTTCTTCTTCTTCTTCTTCTTCTTCTTCTTCTTCTTCTTCTTCTTCTTCTTCTTCTTCTTCTTTCTTCTTCTTCTTCCTTCTTCTTCTTCTTCTTCTTTCTTCATCCTTTTCTTCTGCTTCTTCTCCTCTTCTTCCTCCTCCTTCTGCTCTTCCTCCTCCTCATCCTCCTTCTTCTTTCTTCATCTTTTTCTTCTGCTTCTTCTCCTCTTCTTCCTCCTCCTCCTCTTTCTCCTCCTCCTCATCCTCCTTCTTCTTTCTTCATTTTTTTCTTCTGCTTCTTCTCCTCTTCTTCCTCCTCCTCCTCTTTCTCCTCCTCCTCCTCTTTCTCCTCCTCCTTCTCTTCCTCCTCCTCCTCCTCCTTTTTCTTCTTCTTCTTCTTCTTCTTCTTCTTCTTCTTCTTCTTCTTCTTCTTCTTCTTCTTCTCCTCCTCCTCCTCCTCCTCCTCCTGCTGCTGCTCCTCCTTTTTCTTCTTCTTCTTCCTCTTCTTCCTTACTAAGCTTCTTTTTTCTTTCTTCTTTCTCTTCTTCTTCCTCTTCTTCCTTCTCCTCCTCTTCCTCCTTTTGGGTCACACCCAGCATTGCTCAGGAGTTACTCCTAGCTCTATGCTCAGAAATCGCTCCTGGCAGGCTCAGGGGACCAAATGGGATACCGGGATTTGAATCACTGACCTTCTGCATGCAAGGCAAACACTTTACCTCCATAATATCTCTCCACCCCCAATTAAGCTTCTTTATATCCCACATATGAGTGAGATTATTTTGCATCTGTCTTTCTCCTTTTGACTTATTTTACTTTATATTTCTAGATTCATCCACATAAAAGCAAATTGTATAGTTTCTTTTTTTTGGGGGGGGAAATGGCTACACAAGAAATGCTCAGGGTTCACTCCTGGCTGGCTCAGAGGACTGTATGTGGTATTGGGGAACAAATCTAAATCAGCCACATGCAAGGCAAATGCCCTAGCATGTGTAATTGTTCTGGTCCCTGAACAATCTTTGTCTTTTCTTATTGCTTATTAGTGTTTATTGTGTACATGTACTATAGGTATTTTGGGGGGGTCATACCCCGCGGCACTCAGGGTTACTCTTGGGTCTGCACTCAGAACTCACTCCTGACAGGTTCGGTGGACTATATGGGATGCCGGGATTTGAACCACCGTCCATCCTGGATCGGCTGCTTGCAAGGCAAACTCCTTACTGCTGTGCTATCTCTCCGGCCCCAATACTAAAGTTTTATTTTCAATCCAGTCACATGTTCTTGGACACTGGGGTTGTTTCCATATTGTTGACTATTATGAATAGTGATGTAACAAACATAGGGACTATACTTACTCCTTCCTCTGTCAGATTTCTGATGTGGCTGCCTTAGAAAGATTTGGTTTGGATACAGGTAATGTCAAAAAATACCATGTATGATATGCCTGGCAGGTAGGATGTGTTTCTGAGAACTTACTCTACATCAAGATACAGAAAACTGTAGTTGTGTTGTTCATAGACAAATAATAACACCGGGATCCAACAAACTGGTCCTAAGAGCATGAAACCTTATTCTCTTTTTTTTTTGGGCCACACCCGTTTGATGTTCAGGGGTTACTCCTGGCTAAGCGCTCAGAAATCGCCCCTGGCTTGGGGGGACCATATGGGACGCTGGGGGATCGAACCTCGGTCCTTCCTTGGCTAGCGCTTGCAAGGCAGACACCTTACCTCCAGCGCCACTTACCCGGCCCCGAAACCTTATTCTCTTTAGAAATGACTCAGTTGTGATGAGTCCTCACAGCTCCATGAATAATTGATTTAATGGTTATGTGTCACTCTCGTGCCAGCACTTAATAGGATAGCACTATGACCTCAAAGACCTAGAGTTCTGTCAGATAGCATATATATCCTGGACCCACCCCTGAGACTCTTTTTTTTTGTGTGTGTGTTACCATCACTCCTCCTCAACCAGGACCTATCCATGACAGGCTATAAAATACTATTGAGATATCAGATGAAGTTAATTGGAGAAACCTAACTCCCCACTTCCATTCTCCAGAGTTGACACTAGCTTGTTTATATTGGCAATATACAGACATTGCTTCACTTTAGTGTAGCATGGAATGCATACGTCTTTCTGTTCTCTCTTCCAGTCTCATTCCCTCTATTACCCATTTTTCTCATCTCCCATTTTTTAATCAGCCTTGAAAACAGCAGTTACATTGATAGTGAAGACGAGGGAGTCTGTAATGTGGTGGGTCCAGCAGTCAGAATCCTGGACTTGGTTTTGGCAGCTGCAACATAGACAGAAACCAGCATCAGCCCTATGGTTTCCCTTCCTGATCCATATTTGTTTATTTTGGCCTTTTTCTATGTTCAAGGAAGATTATATCTATGGGCTACTTCAATATAAAGCTGTCGCTGATGGGAACTGACTAAACTGTACATCTCTTCTTAATCCCAAGCTTGGTGATCACAGAAAGAGTAGTTAGATCATAGAAGACAATACAAGCTACAATAAATGTATACATAGACACACACAAATACACTAGATACCCACTTATCACAGTTAGTTGTTAAATATTCATTGATACTCATAAATATCTACATAAATATCTAAGCTATCAATTGAATTTCCTTTATTGGATTGGTGATTGAGGGAGTTCTGGGGGAAGGGGTTGAAGGGTGGGAAGGGACTCCATTCTTCTGGTCCTCACCAAGAATTCAGCAGCTATCAGGAGTCCTCTCATTTACTCCTTTTCTCTAAAATTCAGACACTTTCCATTTCCAGACACACAAGAAACTCTTTTACCCCTTCCCAGCTTCCCTAAAGCCAACAGATCCTTTATCACATTTTTCTTTAACAGCCCATTTGCGCAGTCTGCACTTGTTTTCCTCCAAAATTATGACTAGTATAAGTCACATGTAGTCATGTAGAATGCTTCCTTGTTTCCAGGGTTTCCTTGTTTCCCAGAGTGGGGAGCATTTCTTGTTTACTGGTCATATTTAGTCATGTGGAATGCTTCCTTGTTTCCAGGGGGCATTCCCCGTTTTCTAGACACCAGGTCCTAAAAGAAGCCTTGCTTAGGAAGTTTATCTTAAAATTCCATCTGAAAACTCAATGTATGCATGAAAAAAAATTTGGGGGGTATATGGAAGGGCATACTCAGCTATTCTTAAAAACTATTCTCAGTGATCTCTGGAGGGATGAGGATGGGGAAACCCTGTTGCTCTGGTGATGGAAACAGGAGTTCCAATCCTTAAGCTATCTTCCTACACTGTAGTCTTGCTGTAAGTGGAGTAGGAAATAAAGTTCTCTGCTCCTTATATCCCATGGATGCCTAAGGTACAACTCAAGCACTATATTCAGAAGACAATGACACTGGCTTATATTTCCTGGGCATCTAGAGACAGGTGGATAAACGACAGTCATCATTTTAAACTATCCCACACAGAACACTAGAGTGGGCTGCACTTTGTCCTAAGTGTTTTACATTTGTTAGTTCTTTCAATCCTCAGAGCATCAGTGGGAAGTGAAATGGCCTTATCTGTATAGAAAAAACCAAAGCATAATGTAGTTCAACAGCCTGCTCAGGAGCACACAGCTCATCTATCTAGATTAGTTAGTGCTAGAGGTCTTGTGTTATTATCCTATGTTTTCTGCTAAGTGTGTTGAGCAATTGAATGAGAAGCATGTAAGTACAGGAGTTGGAAAGACCTCATAGGATCAGAATTCAGTCCTAAACCCTCATTGCCTCGTGAATCTCAATAATTTGACACATCTCCACTTGAACTGCTCAGTGGGAGGTGGACAGACACATTCCATTGTCAAAACAGGAAAGAGCCCCTGCTTACAGTATATGACTGCTGAACGAGTTTATCCCTCAGTGGCAGCTCATTTACAGGTTGAAGTAATTGACAGTTGAATGCTTGTTTGGTTTGAGGTTTAAATGACATGCAAATTTGCCAGGAGTGACTTCTGAGTGCAGAACCAGGAAAAACCCCTGAGCACTGCCCTGATGTGATCCCTAAAAAAAAAAAAAGAACACAAAATTTTTTTTTTATTTAGGGGCCAGAGCGATGGCACAAGCAGTAGGGCGTTTTACTTGCATGCGCTAACCTAGGATGGACTGCGGTTCGATCCCCCAACTTCCCATATGGTCCCCCAAGCCAGGAGCGATTTTTGAGTGCATAGCCAGGAGTAATCCCTGAGCGTCACTTTTAATAACTTTTAATAAAAAGTTTTATTAAAATATTCTCATGGGAGGGGTTAGTTGCTAAACTCTAGGTACTGGTGTTTCTTGATGTTTCTTGTTCTGTTCCAGAGGTAAGAGAAATACTTTCTGGTGTGTGAGCAGCTCTGAAAAGGGTATGCATGTGGGTGAATTTTGAACCACATTCTGGGATGGAACTATCCTTAGCTGATAAGTTTTTTTGTTTTTTTTTATGAGGACTATGTTAGCACCTTTAAACAGGAATGTTAAAAAAAATACTAGCAGGGCCCAGAGAGATAGCACAGTGGCGTTTGCCTTGCAAGCAGCCGATCCAGGCCCAAAAGGTGGTCGGTTCAAATCCCGGTGTCCCATATGGTCCCCTGTGCCTGCCAGGAGCTATTTCTGAGCAGACAGCCAGGAGTAACCCCTGAGCACCGCCGGGTGTGGCCCAAAAACCAAAAAAAAAAAAAAAAAAAATACTAGCAATCATCACACACTGGTGGATTGATTGTGCTGAAGTCTAAAAAAGTATTTCATTTTTTTTTCTCAATGAAGAGCTATCAAAGTGTCCCAGCACTTCTGAGTAATATAAAACCCACTTCCTTTCTCTTTTCCTTTTGTATAAAAGCAAACTGTTACAAGAATTATTGAGAAAATTTAGTGGGGCAGGCATGGCTTTATTGATTGGTCAAATAGTACAAGTAAATTATTAATTTGTGGAAAGAAGGAAAGCACACACCACTGTCATATTGCTAATATTTGGAAGCTTCAGTCCAGCTTGTTAGCTTGCAGAATTGCTGTAAAATTTGCAGAACCTGGTGCAAAATGAAATTTACTTCCTTGGTTTAAGATTGCTCAGAATGTCAGGATAGCAGTTGCAGAACTCCAACAAAATGCAGAGCCCTGTGCCGAAGGAGCTTGTGCAGATTGATAACCACGGAATTGGCCTTGCTTGAGAGTAGTGGCAAGCGTTGAATCCTAGGAGGCTGGGAAAGGAAAACCTTATACTCTCAACTCAATCTCCCAGGAAGACAGAAGCATAGGCTACAAGTCATGTCAAAGAGGATTAGGGCCAGACTTCTACTAAACATATACTTCCTCCAGCTTGTCCTAGCAAAAAGGATCTATAACCCTACACATTAAACCAATGTTGACTTAGCTCTGAGATGAGATCCACTTTCTGAAACAAAAAGAAAACTGATCTGTCAGGTTCATTGTAATTTTTATCTTTATTTTTATTAAAAGAACAATTTTAGATTTACAAAAAATGAAAGGTAGATACAGAGATATCTGAGAATCTCCGCCAACACATAAGCCGTATCTCCATGAGTAGTGGAGAAATTTTTTGCACTTTTTTAAATATATAAAATCTTTAATTAAGCACCATGATTACAAGCATGTTTGCAGTTGGGTTTCAGTAATAAGCAGAATACCACTCTCCTTCACCAGTGCAACATTCCTACCACCAATGCCCCCTCCCCTCCCCTGCCTGTATTTGCAACAGGCATTCTACTTTTCTCATTATTTTTTTGCTTTTAAATAATTTTTATTTTGACCAAAGTAGATTACAAATCTTTTACAGTAATATTTTAGATACATAGTGACTTTGAATCAGGGGCATTCCCACCACTAATGGTGTCCTCTCGCCACCCTTGTTCCCAGCATACATCCCATATCCCTGCCTTTGCTTATCTGATTTTTACCCCATTTTTTTTTCTTTAAACAAAACCATATAGCTTGAACTATCTAGTTCTGCCTCTCAAATAGAGGGGGAAATAAGGGAGGATATCAGAACCAAACAGATATATGATTAATAAGTAATAAACTGGACACAGAGGGATCACCTGTTCTGGTGGCCCAGGGGATGAGGGTGGGAGATATGAGAGGCAGGATGGGAGGACAAACTTGGTGATGGGAATTCCCCTGATTCAATGTTAATATGTACCTAAAATATTATTGTGAAAGTAATGTAAACCAATATGGTCAAAATAAAAATTATATATTTAAAAAAGGGCAAAAATCAAACAAGCAAAAAATGGGAAAAGTCCTTCTAGAGGCTATAAATATCAATTTAAGAGAAGAAAGGAAAAAATGAAGAAAAACATAACAGCAATAAAAAAATCTTAAAAACAAATTGAAAAAGACAACAACTAAACAATAAATATAGTCCTGAAATAAAAACAAAACAAAGCAAAACAACAACCAAACAAAACAACAACAATAACAAAGAATTAATTTGTGCTTCTCTCTCTCTCTCTCTTTTTTTTTTGCATAGGCACAGTAAATATTGGGGAGATTAGAAAGGGAATTCCCTTGGCCTAAGAGATACAGGGTTTCTCTGCCCTTGAAGTATACTGTCTTGGGAAAACTCCAGGCTCTATACATGCTCTTTTACTCTCCCCTAGGTTCTTTGTGGTGTCTGGAAACATTCTGCTCAGTTGTGGATGATAAAATCATGCCTCTGTAGCTAGAGATCTTGGTATTTGCACAGGTCAAAGGATGGAGCCTAGGATAGAGTCTTTCTTTATGGTTCTAGAAGTTCTGTTTCATCAGTGTTGTTTCACTCAGTCTTCTGTAGTTGGTAGTCTTGGTTTTTGCACTGATCCTAGGACAAAGCCTAGGATAGTCTTTCATTATGTTTCCAGAAGTTCTGCTCAGTTGCAGTAGTCTCAGTCAGACCTCTGGAATTAGAGATTTGGTTGTTGTACAGATTGTAGGCCAAAGCCTAGACTAGGGTCTTTTCTTATTGGTCCCAGGATAAGTTCTGCCCTATCATGGTTGTCACAGTCAGTTTTCTGTAGTTAGTGATCTTGGCTTTTGCACAAATCAAAGGATGACGTGTCTTCTGATTTCATCTTATTGTTAGGTGATAAGATAAGACAACATCCTCTTAGATCAAGTTGTTGCCATTTCCTCATCGTCAGAATAGCATATCAAAACTGGCACATGTTGGTCAGAGCAGTATTAAGAATGCCCCCCAAAACAAACAAACGAACAAACAAACAAAAAAACCAAGATTGTCCCAGAGGGAGTTTGGTTCCTGGAGCTGTTACAGAGAATGTGTCGGTCCTGTGTCTGAGATCTAGGGTTCAGGGTTGGACTGTCAATGTCTAATCACATGAAGTCTACGTTGGGGTCACATGACATATGTTCAAGGTGAGAGGCGCCCTTTTATTGTGAAATGTATGAGTTCTTATCCCTAGTAGATAAGAACTTGTTTCTATATGTAAAATTGTCTCTTTTTTAGTATGCCTTTGCAAAAAAAAATGGTGCTGTATTATAATGGTGGTGCATTTGGGGGTGAGAGTGTCAGGCTCCATCATTTCTGTGCCCTGGTTTTGACCTGAGCTTTTATTCCAGGCAAGACATTTTCTTGTAGGCTTTTATACCAAGTAGAGCCAAAACAGGTGAAGTTAAGAAAGAGAAGAAAACAGAAACAAGACAAAAACACACACACACACACACACACACATATAAAGAAAAAAATAAAAATGAGTTTAAAAAAGTAATTAAGGGAACAAAGTGATGCAGGAGACTACCTTACATTTGGGGATAAACAGGTTAAGAGGTTATAGAGTCTTAAACTTATAAAGAAAATATAGGCTTCCCCATTGTCTTTTGAGATAGTTTTGTAGGGGGTGGAATCCAGGGCACATTTTCATCACACACCCTGGTCTTGTTGTGTTTGAGAAGTGATTTGCAGCAGAAAGAGCTTGGATAGAGTTCTTGCACTGGGGGTCCTTCTGGGGCTGAATCCGGTATCAAGCAACACTCCACATTTGGGGGATGAGAAGGAGAGCCACAAAATATGAGTCAGCAGGAGTGTTGGTTGTAGTTTCTTGCTGGGGGACGAGATGTTGAGCTGAGTGGGTATCCTTTCACTTGGGTGATGTCTTGTTGGGGCAGGAGGTCGGTCTTGATACCTAATGGGTTAAGACCTGAGGGTAAAGATCGTTACTAAGGTGGGATATCGAATTGGGATTGGGGATGAAGGGATAGTAGGATTTCTGAAGGGGAGAAGAGGGATAGTATATAGGAGGGGCTATATATACTATAGGCATGGATTGTTTACGATTTAAGTTTGTCTCTCATAGAGGAGTCCTCTCTCTATGTACTCATAAAAACAAATATTAGTAATCTATTCTTAAGGTGTTGTTAGAGGTCTAACCCTAATAGAATGAGTCTGAGCTCTTAAGAACTGTTCGAATTAACATAAATAATTAGCTTAGGTAGAGCTTAAGAAAGAGAAGAAGGGAGAGCAAAAGATAAGAGAGGGGATAAAAGAAAAATAAGTAAATATAGTAAAAATAAATTTTAAAAAATAGACCAAATAAAAGAGATTGGGTTGGTATGTCAGAGTTGGGAGGTTTTCCCACTTTCTAGGCATTTCAACAGTGATGGGTTTGGGCCTTGCTAAATGAAGGTTTCAGGGTGGATAATGGCTGGCACAGTTTAGGATACGATACACATAGGTTTCGTATCTTGAGTACTAAACAATGTCTTAACAAAGCCTACCTATGTAGGTGGCTACCCCATGTAATATTGTCCGCTGCATCTTATGTATAGAAGTTCCTTTCCTAAAGAGAAACTAACAGTGTGGGTTTTATTTGACATAGATTGAGTTGATGAGGAGGAGGAGGAAGAAGAAAAAATGGGAGAAGGAAAGGAGGTAGGAGGGAGGGAGGAAGAGAGAGAGAGAGAGAGAGGGAGAGAGAGAAAGGGAGAGAAAGAAAATGTTAATTTGCCAAAACATGTTCAATGAGTAGGTCCTGTAACTTAAGTCTATGGTTTGCAGTTGACTGTTTCAGTGGTCTGAATGATCATATGCTTCAGGTCCCAATAGAGACATAAACCAAAGAAAAAGGGTATATTGGACTGTTTTATCAAGACATTTTCATAAAGCAAACTGAATATGGTATCTAGTATGACTGAGCACGAAGGTGTAAAATTAGGGTATCCACCCTTCATATCCATGAATCCCTGTGGACAGAGAAGCTGAGAGGTTGTTTTATACCTAGTAAGATTAAGGCATTAAAACATATTGTTTTAAAATGTTGCTGCTGGAGTCTCTGACTTCCAATCATATTCTTCACTTGTATCTGTATATAAGCTTCCTAAGACATTATTATAACCCTTTTTAGTAAGAGGCTGATGACATACCTGTTCACTCTAAATGGTTGTTTCCGTTGTTGCTGATTTCCTTATGGTATAATGGCTAGTCGAGGGTTTGTGTTGTTTCTCTTCCACTTGCTCTGAACATTTATCCCCAGTAAATGCTGACAACTACAGTACTTGGAGTTTCTACCCTATTAGACCATTGTATTTGTTCTTGGAGTATTATATGTACATTAGAATATGTATATTCTAAGTGCGTCAGAAAAGTGTCATCATGTTGCTGCAAAATCCATGATTGTATCATTTCCAACTGCTGTGTAGTATTCCACTACTATAAATACCATATCTTTATGATCCACTCATCTGTTGTTGGGCATTGAGGCTGGTTCCAAATCTTGGCTATTGTGCTGAGTGCTGTGATAATAGTGGTGTGCACACATACTTTGGGATGAATGTCCTTCCAACTTGGGAATAGATACCCAGGAGAGTAATTGCTAGGTCATATGGCAGCTCAATTCTGAGTTTACTGAGCACTCTTCACATTGTTTTCCATAGAGGTTGGACCAGGCAGTGGTCCACCACCAGCAGTGGATGAGAGTTTCTTTCTTACCACATTCACGCCAACAGAGATTGTTCCCATTAATTTTGTTTTGAGCCATCCTCACAGGTGTAAGGTGATAGGTACCTCATTGTTCTCTTGATTTGAATTTCCCTAATGATGAGTGAAGGTGAACATGTTTTCATGTGTCTGTTGACCATCTTTTGGTCTTCCTCGAAGAAGTGTCTATTCATTTCTTCTCCAATTTTTCTATGGCTTAATTAGACATTTTGGAGCTCACCTTTCTGTGTGCTTTGTATATTCTAGATATCAGCTCTTTATCTGACATATTGAGTGTAAAAAATTTTCCCCATTCTTTTAACTGTCTTCTAGTATTAACTAGGGTTTCTTTCACCTTGCAGAAAAGATTAGTTTGATATGGAACCATTTATTTAGGTTTGATGCTAAAGTTCTTGCCATTGGCATTCTATCCTCAAAGACTTTTTTGATACATAGGTCTTTGATTGTTCTGCCTATATTTTCCTCAATAAACTTTATAGATTTGGGTCTGATTTTAAGGTCTTTAATCCATTTTGAGTTGACTTTTGTGTAAGGTGTGAGGTGTGGATCAATTTTTAATTTCTTACAGGTGGTTATCCAGTTGTTCCAATACCATTTGTTGAAGAGACTGTCTTTGTTCCATTTCAAGTTCTTGACTATTTTGACAAATATTAGTTGACTGTATATTTGGGGGTTTATCTATGAATATTCTGTTCTGAACCACTGGTCTGAGACTCTGTCTTTTATCCAGTACCATGCGGTTTTGATCACTGTGGCTTTATAATAAAGCTTCAAGTTAGGTAAAGAGATGCCACCCAGCTTCTTGTTTTTCTGTAATATTTGGCTAACCTGGGTCTTTTGTGGTTTCATATGATTTTTATAAATGATTTTTCTAAATCCTTAAAAAATAAAATCTGAATTTGGATAGGGATTGCAATGAATCTATATAGAAGTTTGGGTAAAATAGTAATTTTGATGATGTTGATTCTACCTATCCATGTGTATGGGATGTTCTTCCATTTCCTTAGGTTCTCTTCAATTTCTTTCTGAAGTGTTTTGAGGTTTTCCTGGCATAGGTCCTTCACTTCTCTTGTAAGGTTGATTTCTAGGTACTTGATATTTTTGGATACTATTTTAAATAAAATTGTCTCCTTAAACTCTTTCTCCTCTACTTTGTTATTTGTATAGAGGAATGCTACTGTCTTTTGTGTTTTGACTTTGTAGCTGGCCACCTTGCTGTATTAGTTAATTGTTTCTAGGGGTTTTATTGTGAAATCTTTAGGATTTTTGATGTATATCTTCATATCATCTGCAAAAAGAGATAGTTGGAGTTTCTCTTTCCCTATTTGGATTCCTTTGATTCTATTCTCTTGTCTGATTGCTATTGTTAGGACTTCTAAGACTATATCGAATAAAAGTGTTGAGAGTGGACAATCTTGCCTAGTTCCTGACCTTAGTTGAAATGCTTTCAGTTTTTCACCATTAAGGATAATGTTGGCTGTGGGCTTTTTTTTGTTTGTTTTTGTTTTTGGGTCACACCTGGCAGCGCTCAGGGGTTACTCCTGGCTCCACGCTCAGAAATCACTCCTGGCAGGCTCGGGAGACCATATGGGATGCTGGGATTCAAACCAATGACCTTCTGCATGAAAGGTAAACACCTTACCACCATGCTATTTCTCTGGCCCCAGTTGTGGGCTTTTTATAGATAGTTGCAACTCTCTTGAGGAAGGTTCCTTTCAGTCCTATTTTGCTGAGTGTTTTCATCATGTTGATGTGGTGTATGATGTTGATATATTTGTGTATGTTGAACCATCCTTGCGTCCCTGAGATGAAACCCACTTGGTCATGGGATATAATCTTTTTGATGTAGTGCTGGATTCTATTTGTGGGAGTTTCTTTTTTCTTTCTTTATTGGGGGGGGGGGTTGGGTCACACCCGGCAGCGCTCAGGGGTTGCTCCTGGCTCCACGCTCAGAAATCGGTCCTGGCAGGCTCAGGGGACCATATGGGATGCCAGAAATCGAACCACCGTCCTTCAGCATGCAAGGCAAACGCCCTACCTCCATGCTATCTCTCCGGCCCTCTTGGGGAGTTTCTTAATTATTGATTCAGTTTCCTCAGATGTGATTGGTCTGTTTAGGCTTTCTTCATCCTCCTTATCCAGTCAAACATCTGTCGGTTTCTTTTGGGTTCTCTAACCTGACTGAGTATAGTTGTTCATAATAAGTTCTCATGTTGTGTTGAATTTCTTGGGATTCTGTTGTAATCTCTCCCCTTTCATTTGTGATCCTATTTATTTGGGTGTTTTCCACCTTTTTTTTTTTTGGTGAGTCTTGCCAGTGGTTTGTTTATCTTGTTTATTCTTTAGAAAAACCAACTCCTGATCTCATTGATATTTTTTGTATTGTTTTCTTAGTTTCTATGTTGATTATTTCTGCTCTGGTTTTTTTTTTTTTTCTTGTCTTCAGCTTGTGTTTGGGTTTCTTTGATGCTGTTTTTCCAGCTTCTTAAGGTGTCCCTTAAAACTGTTGATTTTGTCATTTTCCTCCTTCCTGACATAGGCCTGTATTGCTATGAGTTTCCCCCTAATTACTGCTTTTGCTATGTCCCACAGATTTTGACAGTTTGTCTCTAGGAATCTTTATATTTTGACCTCGAGTTCCTCTTTGATACAGCTGTTGTTGAGCAGCATGATGTTTAATCTAGAGGTTTTGAATTTTCTCCATAGCTTCTTTTTACAGTCATTCTTGATCTCTATTGCATAGTGATTTGATAGGGTGGTTCTAATAATCCTTGTATTTGAGACTTTATGCAAGTTATATTTATATCCTAAGGCATGGTCTATTCAGGAGAAGGTTCCATGGGGATTTAAGAAAATAGAGTATTCTGCTTTCTGGGTGTGGAGGGCCTATATAAGCCCATTAGCTCTAGTTCTTCTAATTTCTCATTTAGGGCTCTTATTTTCTTGCTAGTTTTTTGTGTGGTGGGTCTGCCAGTGGTGAAGTGGAGTATTGAAATCTACTACTACTACTACTACTATCACATTTCCTTCCCTATGTTTCTCCAGGTTTGTGAGCAAATGTCTTACATATTTTGCTGGCTCTGCACTTGGTGCATAAATATTAACCAGAGTAAGTACTTCTTGTATAGTGTTCCCCTGATGAGTAAATCGTGACCCTCTTTGTCTCTGATCACTTTCTTAAGGTTGAATGCAATTTGGTTTTATATAAGAATGGCTGTCCCAGCTTTATTTTGTTTCCCATTGGCTTGAATAATTGATTTTCATCCTTTTATTCTAAGTCTGTGTCTATCCTGTACTTCTAGATGTGTTTCTTGCAGGCAGCCAAAATCCAGTTATTGTTTTTATATTCAACTCTCTACTATGTGTCTTTTTGTTTGTTTGTTTGTTTTTGGGGGTCACACCTGGCAGTGATCAGTGGTTACTCCTGGCTCTATGCTCAGAAATAGCTCCTGGCAGGCTCGGGGGACCATATGGGATGCTGGGATTTGAACCACTATCCTTCTGCATGCAAGCCAAATACCCTACCTTCAAACTATCTCTCTGGCCCCCATGTGTCTTTTAATGGGAAAATTTAGTCCATTGACATTTAAGGAGATTATTAACAAAGAGGGCTGTTGTGCTGTTGTATTGTGTTGTTATAATCAGGGGTTTGGATTGTGTAATTCATCTCTGAGTAGATCATTTAAAATTGGTTTTGTTTGCGTAAATAATGCGATTTTTAAAATTAATTTATTTAAAGAAAATGCACTACATGGTTGACATAACTGATAATAATACATTTTTAGGAAAACCAAAAGCAACATGTTTTTTTTAAATAGAAAACTGATAGGAAAACTAAAGAGATGGAAAAAACCGGAAAGAATATTTTTGAAAATTATTGACTCACAATGAATTCATTGAAGCACCAGCAGAAAATTTAGTAAGCTCTTCTTCTTCTTCTTCTTCTTCTTCTTCTTCTTCTTCTTCTTCTTCTTCTTCTTCTTCTTCTTCTTCTTCTTCTTCTTCTTCTTCTTCTTCTTCTTCTTCTTCTTCTTCTTCTTCTTCTCCTCCTCCTTCTCCTCCTCCTCCTCCTTCTTCTTCTTCTTCTTCTTCTTCTTCTCCTCCTCCTCCTTCTCCTCCTCCTCCTTCTCCTCCTCCTCCTTCTCCTCCTCCTCCTCCTTCTCCTCCTCCTCCTCCTCCTCCGTCTTCTTCTCATTCTTCTTCTCCTCCTCCTCCTTCTCCTGCTTCTCCTCCTTCTTCTACTTCTCCTCCTCCTCCTTCCCCTCCTGCTCCTCCTCCTCCTTCTCCTCCTCCTCCTTCTCCTCCTCCTCCTCCTCCTCCTCCTTCTTCTCCTCCTCCTCCTCCTTCTCCTCCTCCTCCTCCTCCTCCTCCTCCTTCTTCTTCTTCTTCTTCTTCTTCTTCTTCTTCTTCTTCTTCTTCTTCTTCTTCTTCTTCTTCTTCTTCCTCCTCCTCCTCCTCCTTCTTCTTCCTTCTTCAAAAAAGGATAAGATTTAAAAATACAGTAACAACTATGTGAGAGTGGCAATTGTTGTTTGCATAGGCCCAGCAAAATATGGGTAAAATGGGAAAAAAAGTCTTGGTCTAAATATAAGGAGACCTTACCCCTGAAGTTTTCTGGCATAGGACTGACTCTGGGTTCCAGGCATACTAGGTTGTCCAACCCCTGAGTCATTCTCTGTAGTCACGGTGAAATGTTTTTGCACATTTGCTGTTGTTGGTGTCTGGTTTCTCTAAAGATTCTGGTTTCTGTGCATTTCCTTCATCGAAGTCAGGATGATGTGGAGCGTCCTCTAGTTTCACCCCACCATTAGTTGTGGAGATTCCTGCCCTGCAAGCAAGTTGTTGCTGTTGAGTCATCTGGTGTTAAGGAAACACTCCTTGGAGAAAGTCAATGCCAGGATAGTGATAGAGTCTTCCCTGGTAGAAGTTTGCTTCCTGGTGATGTTGCAGACAATTGTTGTTGTTTCTGTAGATAGTCAATGGTTCAGGGGTATATGGGCAATGCCCATTTTTCTGAGGCCTAAGTCAAGTCATTATGCCAGTGTTCAGGGTATAAGGTCTAACTGCATTACAAAATTTGTGTTCCTATCTCTATTAGATAAGAACTTGATTGCATATGTAGTATTTTCCCATTTTAATGTGCCTATGCAAAAGAGGAACAATACCACAATGTATTTTTGGTGCCTCTGGGGAGCTGAGGGAACAAGTCCAACAATCCCCTTAACTTGGTTCTAACATGAATTCTAAAGCAAAAGACTCTTCTACCAGAATTTCTTTTTGAACAAATCACAAAGAAAGAAAAACAAACAAACTAACAAACAAACAAAAACCAGTGGGCACAATTGTCACTGTATAAGGGAATATTCAATAAGAGTTATAGCGGTTAAGGGAATACATCTAAGATATTCAAAGGAGATATGCATGTCCTTTTTATGTCATTAGAAATAGTTGGGAGGAGGGTGCTGAATCCTGGATACCATTTTGGTCTGCGATTTGACCTTCTGGAGTCTGCAAAATGACTCCCAGCAGTTACATATCGGGAAATGCTTTTGAGTGGAAACTTATCAGAAACCTAGTATGGTAGCAACTACAGTTACACAGTGAAGGAAGGTGGAGGATAGGAAGCTACTGAAAGTAGATAAGTAGGAACAGAGTACTGGTATCTTCTCAGCCTGAGAGTCTAGTTTTTCACTTAGGTAGCTGGTTGGCAACTGGCTTGAGTGGGGATAATGATGTGCTTCATGGGGAGCCAAGAACTGAGGGTAAAAATGGTTAAATGTGGCATAATAGGAGGAGGGAATGAGGGAGTAAAGGACTAAAAATGAGCTTCTGGGTTGTGAGCCAAGGGGGGAAGGAAAGTATACAACATAGAAATTTTGTATATGACAGATTAAACCCAAATAATTGTCTGTACTTTACATGCATGGGGGCGCTAGCCCCCTTGCGGTTTCAGAATGAACAGGAGTAGTAAGGAAAGTTGCCTGTGACTTCCTGAAGCCAGCCCCTCTTGTGCTCTTGTGCTGCTATTCCTCATGCTGGCAAAAGCTTCTGGCTCACAGGAAGGAAAGAGATCCTTAAAGAGTATTCAGAGAATGTTCTTCAGATATACAATCAACTAATTTTTGATAAAGGGGCAAGAAATCCAAAATTGATCAAGGAAAGCCTGTTCAACAAGAGGTGTTGGCACAACTGGTTAGCCACTTGCAAAAAAGCAAACTCAGACCTCTAGCTAACACCATGCACAAAGGTAAAATCCAAATAGATTAAAGACCTTGATATTAGGCCTGAAACCATAAGGCATATAGAACAACACTTAGGTAAAACTATATGACATTGAGACTAAAGGCATCTTATTTTTTTAATATACATATATTTTTAAGTAACATGATCATATTTGGGATACAGTCATAACCAGAACACCCCCCTTCACCAGTGCAACATTACCCCTTCCCCCCTTCCCATCCCCTGCCTGTATTCGAGACAGGCATTCTACTACAGTAATTTGTTTTTAAGTTCAGTAAGTTGTATTTTTTTCCTTAAAGGATAAGAGTAAAAAAATATAGTAAAGGTGTGATAGTGGCAATTGCCAATGTTTGCATAGGTCCAGAAAAATGGGGAAAATAGAAAAAAAATCCTTGACCTGATTACAAAAAGGCCTCACCCCAGAAGTTTATTGGCATAAGACAGACTCTGGGTTCCAGGCATACCAGTCTATCCAACTCCAGTCATTCTCAAGGTCCCGGTGAAACTTTTTCACACTTTAGCTATTGTTGGTATCAGACTCTTATATTTAAAGACTCTGGATTCTGTGCATTTCTTTCATCGATGTCAGGCTGATGTGGAGCATTCTCTAGTTTCAGCATATCATTAAATGCGGAACGATCTGCCCTGCATGCAGACTGTTGCTGAGTCGCCTGGGTGTTGGGAGCACTCTTTGGAGTAAGTCAATGCCAAAGCAGTGGTAGGTCTTCTCTGGTGGAGGCTTGGATCCTGGTAATGTTAAAGACAATTGTGATTGTTTCCATAGATGGTATCCATTGTTCAGGTGTGGTGGGCGATGCCCATTCTTCTGAGGCCTGAGCCAAATCATTATGCCAATGTTCAGGGTAAAAGGCCTAATTACATTACCAAATTTGTGTTCCCATCTCTATTAGATAAGAACGTGTTTGCATATGTATTATTTTCCCATTTTAATGTGCCTATGCAAAAGAGAAGCAATGCCACAAGATATTGTTGGTGCATCTGGGGGCTGAAGAATAAAGTCCAACATTTCCCGTAACTTGGTATAAACGTGAAATCTATACAGAATTATTCTTATACCAGTATTGCTTATAAAACAGATCTCACAGGGGGAAAATCAAACAATCAAATAACTAATCTAGTGGGCAAAATTGTCACTATATGAGGCTACTCAAAAAGAGTTATAGATGTTAAAGGAATACATCTGAGATATACAAAAGAGATACATGTGACCCTTTTATGTTTTAAAAAAAATAAAGAAAGAAAACAAGGGGTTTTGAAGACAACAGGTGATAGTTGAGTTTTTTTTTTTTTTTTTTTTGGTTTTTGGGCCACACCTGGTGACGCTCAGAGGTTACTCCTGGCTATGCGCTCAGAAGTCGCTCCTGGCTTGGGGGACCATATGGGACGCCGGGGGATCGAACCGCGGTCCGTCCAAGGCTAGCGCAGGTAAGGCAGGCACCTTACCTCCAGCGCCACCGCCCGGCCCCCGATAGTTGAGTTTGAGACATGTTTTGCGGCATTAAGAAACCCTATATTGTCCTTGAACTAGGGGTTTTGCTGAAGCTGATTCCGTTATCATATGACAGTTCATAGTTTGATGGGGGCATGAGGGGCCACCAAGCATGGGTCAACAGGCGTGTTGGTTGTAGTTATTTGTAGAGGCATGAGCTGGGGACCAAGAGGGTGTCTTTCAATGAGGAGCTGGATGGTGGTGTTGGGGCAGAAGGTCAGTCTTGGTGTCTACCCAATCAGGAACTGATAAGGAGGGTTGAATAAGGGGAAGATAATGGTTCAGGGTTTGGGTATGAGGAGGCAGGAGAGACACAGGGGTGAGGGGAGAGGCAATACATAAAAGACTAGACAATAAAGGTCAATTTGAGTGTTTTATCAACATCTTGGGCATCCTGATTCTATTCCTAGGGACAGTCTAGGATCAGGAACATTTTTGGGTAATGGTAAAGGCATCTTCAAGGAGGAATCAGCACTCACCAAACAAGTGAAAACAGAGGTAAACAGATGAGACTATATTAAGCTGAGAAGTTTCTGCCCCTCAAAAGAAATAGTGACTCAGATATAAAAGCCACCCACAGAATGGGAGAAACTATTCAACCAATATCCATCAGAGAAGGGCTTATATTGAAAATAATATGGTAGCTGGGCTAGAGAACTGGAAATAATAAGAATCATACAGAAAAATAATTTGAATATGGGATGAAAAATGTATGCAGGCAGCCTGGATTAAATCCCTGACACTGCATGGTCTCCTGAGCACCTCCAGAAGTGACCCTTGAGTCTGAGCACAAAACTGTTCATGATTGTTTGTGACCAGTTGCTTCCCCACAAAAATGCTTTGGTTCTATTTAACTTAGTAATTCTCCTTTTCCATTTAATTTCTTCTTAGGTAATAAGATAATTTTTAGGTAAGAATAAATCCAAAGAAGTACTAACTTCCCCACCCTTGAGTCTTCTCAGTCTGTCTGGCCTTTGGGGTATTCAGAGTCTATTAATGTTGATATCTATAATCCTCAGATCAGTCGCTCATGGTCTTCCCTGTATTGACCTTAAGCCTCTGTCTGAACCCATAATTAGTGTTCTGGATTCCCTGCCCAGGTCTCACTTGTGCTAAGGGCCTGAATTCTGTTCTGCTCTTGCTGGCTCAACCTGTATAAGCCATTGACCATAATTCCTGATTCCATGACCAGTCTTCTACTTTTCACAACTATAGTAAGGAGTGAGCTTTTTTCCTGGCCTCACATTTCTTTTGATTCTTATGCTCCTGCCTGTTCATTTCCTCTCTAAAAGTAATCAGAATCAATTTGCCTGGCCAGTTACAGTTGTGTCATGCATGTATTTCTCCCCATAAGCTTAGAACAAGTCTTTCCTGTATGGCTTGCCACCTCACACAATTGCTTGAAACATTTCCAGCACCTCACCCTCTCCTCCCCATAAGCTTCTCTACTCTGAATAGTGCACTAATATGTGATTCATTCTACTTATTAGGTATAGCAGTGGAAAGCTGAAAGCAATATAAGAGTATATCAGCAGACAGTGATTAGACAAACAATCTCAGAACATATAGACATTAAAAATTATGAAGACTCCATTCTACAAAAGAAATGCTTTTGATTTAATTATAAGTTATCAAAAGAAGACATTGCACATCCAAATGGTTTTAGTGGCATACTATGATATATACCATTGAAACAAACAGAAGAGGAACTTAGACAAAAGAAAACCAGTTCGACTGGGAGTGTGGCGGGAGGGGTGTGTGAAGATCTTAACTTAGCTGCCAACTACTCTATAAAGTTATTTAAGACAAAAATTATTAGAGAAACATAATAAAGTGATTGATATGACTTAAGACCTTTCATATATACTTCAGGTTTTTTATGCTTCAGTTTTTAAAAAAATTGTTTTTCATATAGTCACTGTGAAATCACAAAGGTATTCATGACTGGGTTTCAGGCCTACAATGTTTCAACACTGATCCCTCCACCAGTGCCCACCCCCTGTTCCCATTGCATCCCACCAGTCTGCTTCTACAAGAGATGCTTTTAAGAAAAGTTTTTAAGGGGTGGGAAGGTGGCGCTAGAGGTAAGGTGTCTGCCTTGCAAGCGCTAGCATAGGATGGACAGCGGTTCAATCCCCAGAGTCCCATATGGTCCCCCTAAGTCAGGGGCGATTTCTGAGTGCATAGCCAGGAGTAACCCCTGAGCATCAAACGGGCGTGGCCCAAAAACCAAAACCAAAAAAAAAAAGTATTTAATTTAAAAACTGTGGTTACAAGTTTGTCCATAATATAATATTGTTTGTTTTTTCCCACAACTACAAAGTTGTTCATGATTGAGTTTCAGTTATACAATGTCCAAAACCCTTTACTTGTGCACATTTCCCACCACTAGTGTCCCCAGTTTTTCTCCTATTCTCCCCTCTGCCTGCCTCTGAAACAGGCATTTTTTATCTCTCTCTCTCTTTCTCTTTATCCCTTTCTCTTTTCTAGAGGTGTTTTTCTTTTAAATTTTATTTTACTAAAACCATTATGATGTAAAGAATCCTTCATAGTTTTATTTCAGGGCCAGGCCCAACACTGTTGTTGACTTCCCACCACCATGTTCCCAGAGTGTATACTAACCACCACCCTTTACCCACCAGCCTGCCAGAATAACAAGCCCATTTAAAATTTAGATCGTTAGAATTTGGGTCTCTTGATTTCATTGTTGTTGACTTTGGCCTGGATATTTTTTTTCCTCCACCAATGTGCCTGAGACCACTTGTCCTCTGGCCCCCATCTTCTCATATTTGTGTTTCTCCTACTCCACTTAGTTTCTTTCCTTCTTGTTATACTCTGGGGACAAGGATGTTTATTCCAACTCCAATTTAGACCATTGCATTTCTTTATACAGTTATTCTAAATGCCATGTATATGTGGTATTTACAGATATCATTTTTTACTTATCCTTCTTCTGGCTTACTTCATTTAACATAATATCTTCCAGTTTCATCCATATTGTTGCAAATTACGTGATTGCATAATTCCTTACATCTATATAATATTCCATTGTATATATGTACCACATCTTTATGATCCATTCATCTGTAATTAGGCATCTAGATTGATTCCAAGTCCTAGCTATTGTACTGAATGCTGCAATGAATAATGTTGTGCACACATTCTTTTGGATGAATGTTTTCTGTCCTGGAAATAAAGCCCCAAAAGAGAGATTGCTGAATCATATGGCAGCTTAATTTTGAGAACCTAGAGGTGCTTTATAAAAACATTATTAAAAACTAATACATTTTGAATCACAAGTCTTTCACAGTTGTATTTTAGGTGTATAGTGACAGTGAATTGGAGCCATTCTCACACCAGTGTTGACCTCCCTCCACCATAGTTCCCAGCATGCATACCTCCACACTTAACCCCCTGATACACTAGTGTAACAGTGTTTTTTGTTTAGCTTGTTATATTTGGGTCTCTTGATTCTATTGTCATTTACTTTGGCTGGGTCTTTTGATCTGACCTTTTTTCTTTTTTTTACATAATGCACCTGAGACCACTTGGTCTCTGGGTCCCATCCATTTTATATTTTTCTTTTCTCAAATTTTAGGAAGATATAGAAATATGAGGTAGAACAAAATGATTTAATTTCTAAGGTTCTATGAAAAAGGCCAGAGCCCCTATCTAGAAGATATAAATAAAAATTTTAAAAAGTGGGGGACAGATGTGGCAAGGTTTTTTTGTTTGTTTTTGCATAGGTACATTAAATGTTGGGGAAACTGAAAGGAACTCTTACTCATTGCTGGTGGGAATGCTGTCTAGTCCAACTTTAATGGAAAGTGATATGGAGATTCCTCCAAAAACTGGAAATTGAGCTCCCATATGATCCAGCTATACCACTCCTAGGGATATACCCTAGAAACACAAAAATACAATACAAAAATCCCTTCCTCACACCTATATTTATTGCAGCTCTATTTACAATAGCCAGACTCTGGAAACAATCAAGATTCCCTTCAACAGATGAAAGGCTAAAGAAACTGTGGTGTATATATACAATGGAATATTATGCAGCTGTCAGGAGAGATGAGGTCATGAAATTTTCCTATACATGGATGGACATGGAATATATTATGCTGAGTGAAATAGGTCAGAGGGAGAGAGATAGATGCAGAATAGTCTTCCTCATCTATGGGTTTAAAGAAAAATAAAAGATATATTTGCAATAATTCTTAGAGACAAAAAAGAGGAGGCCTGGAAAGTCCAGCTTATGACATGAAGCTCACCACAAAGATTGATGAGTGCAGTTAGATAAATAACTACATTGAGAACTATCATAACAATGTGAATGAATGAGGGAAGTAGAAAGCCTGTCTAGAGTACAGATGGGGGGTGGGGAGGAGGGAGATTTGGGATATTGGTAATGGGATTGTTGCACTGGTGTTCTTTACATGACTGAAACCCAACTATGATCACATTTGTAATCAAGGTTTTTAAATAAAGATATTAATCAAAAAAGTGGTGGAAAACAGATTACTTTATTTTATGATATATTCTCACATTTTCTATAAAACCCATAGATGAGTGAGACCATTCTGTGTCTTTCTCTCTCTCTCTCTGACTTATTTCACTCAGCATAATAGATTCCATGTACATCCATGTATAGGAAAATTTCATGACTTTATCTCTCCTGATGGATGCATAATATTCCATTTTGTATATGTACCACAGTTTCTTTAGCTATTCATCTGTTGAAGGGTATCTTGGCTGTTTCCAGAGTCTTGCTATGGTAAATAGTGCTGCAATGAATATAGGTGTAAGGAAGGGGTTTTTATATTGTATTTTTGTGTTCCTAGGGTATATTCCTAGGAGTGGTATAGCTGGGTCGTATGGGAGCTTGATTTCCAGTTTTTGGAAAAATCTCCATATTGCTTTCCATAAAAGTTGAACTAGACGGCATTCCCACCAGCAGTGGATAAGAGTTCCTGTCTCTCCACATTCCCGCCAACACTGCTTGTTCTCATTCTGGGGTGTGAGGTGGTACCTCATAGTTGTTTTGATTTGCATCTCCCTGATGATTAGTGATGTGGAGCATTTTCTCGTGTGTCTTTTGGCCATTTGTATTTCTTCATTGTCAAAGTGTCTGTCCATTTCTTCTCCCCATTTTTTGATGGGATTAGATTTTTTTTCTTGTAAATTTCTGTCAGTGCCTTGTATATTTTGGAGATTAGCCACTTGTCTGATGGGTATTGGGTGAATAGTTTTTCCCACTCAGTGTGGGAATCTTGTATCCTAGGCGCTATTTCTTTTGAGGTGCAGAAGCTTCTCATTTTTAATATATTCTTATCTGTTAATCTCTGCTTTCACTTGCTTGGAGAGAGCAGTTTCCTCTTTGAAGATGCCTTTAGTCTCAATGTCCTGGAGTGTTTTACTTATGTGTTGTTCTATATATCTTATGGTTTTGGGTCTGATATCGAGGTCTTTCATCCATTTGGATTTAACCTTCGTACATGATGTTAGCTGGGGGGTCTAAGTTCAATTTTTTGCAAGTGTCTAGCCAGTTGTGCCAACACCACTTGTTGAAGAGGCTTTCTCTGCTCCATTTAGGATTTCTTGCTCCTTTATCAAAAATTAGGTGATTGTATGTCTGGGGAACATTTTCTGAGTATTCAAGCCTATTCCACTGATCTGAGGGCCTGTCTTTATTCCAATACCATGCTGTTTTGATAACTATTGCTTTGTAGTACAGTTTAAAGTTGGGGAAAGTAATTCCTCCCATATTCTTTTCCCAATGATTGCTTTAGCTATTCTAGGGTATTTATTGTCCCAAATGAATTTCAAAAGTGCCTGATCCACTTCTTTGAAGAATGTCATGGATATCTTTAGAGAGATCGCATTAAATCTGTACAATGCTTTGGGGAGTATTGCCATTTTAATTATGTTAATCCTGCCAATGAGCAGGGTATGTGCTTCCATTTCCACGTGTCCTCTCTTATTTCTTGGAGCAGAGTTTTATAGTTTTCTTTGTATAGGTCCTTCACATTTTTAGTCAAGTTGATTCCAAGATATTTGAGTTTGTGTGGCACTATTGTGAATGGGGTTGTTTTCTTAATGTCCATTTCTTCCTTATTACTGTTGGTGTATAGAAAGGCTATTGATTTTTATGTGTTAATTTTGTAGTCTGCCACCTTGCTATATGAGTCTATTGTTTCTAGAAGCTTTTTCGTAGAGACTTTAGGGTTTTCTAAGTAGAGTATCATGTCATCTGCAAACAGCGAGAGCTTGACTTCTTCCTTTCCTATCTAGATTTCCTTGATATCTTTTTCTTGCCTAAGCGCTATAGCAAGTACTTCCAGTGCTATGTTGAATAGGAGTGATGAGAGAGGACAGCCTTGTCTTGTGCCAGAATTTAGAGGAAAGGCTTTCAGTTTTTCTCCATTGAGGACAATATTTGCCTCTGGCTTGTGGTAGATGGCCTTAATTATATTGAGAAAGATTCCTTTCATTTCCATCTTGCTGAGAGTTTTGATCAAGAATGGGTGTTGGACCTTATCAAATGAAAAAGCAAAAATCTTAAACTTCTTCCTAACGTCATGTACAAAAGTCAAATCAAAATGGATTATACTTGGATATCATACCTAAATTCATAAGCATATAGAAGAAAATGTAAGTAGAACTCTCCATGCCATTGAAGCTAAAGATATCTTCAAGGATAAAACACCAATGACTAAGCAGGTGATGCAAAAATAAACAAATGGAGTTACATATTAAGAAACTTCTGTATATCCACCCCCATATACTCTGATAATGCCACGTGGCTTTATTTCTTGTTTGCTTAGGCACATTAAAATGGGAAAATACTATACATACAAATAAGTTCTTATCTAATAGAGATGGGAACACACAAATCTTGTAGTACAATGGGACCTTATACCCTGAACATTGACATAATGACCTGACACAGGCCTCAGAAGAATGGGCATTCTCCATTAACCCCTGATCCTGGGAAGACATCTACGAAACATCCAAAGTTGTCTATAACATCACCTGGAGGCAATCCTTTATGAGGGAAGACCCTACCGCTACCCTGACATTGATCTACTCAAAAGAGACTTCCCTTAACACTGAGAAGACTTAACAACAACAATGGCCTGCTTACTGGACAGGCTTTCTGTATTGCCCCTTAATTGTGAGGTGAAACAGTCTGACTTCAATGTAGGATGTGCAGATTCCAGGATCTTTAATACAGAAACCTGATGCCAACAATAGAGATTGCGTGAAAAATAAAACTGTATTGGAACTATAGACAATGACTTGGATTGAACAAACTAGTTTGCCTGGAGCCTAGAGTTGGTCTTATGCCAGGAAACTTCAGGGGTAGGGTCTCCTTGTATTTAGACCAATATGTCCCTCATATTTTGGTGGGCCTATGCAAACACTATTTGCCACTTTAAAACCATTTTTACTGTGCTCCTTTGACTCTAACCCTTAAAAAAAACCTCTTAAACTTCTGATGTTAACTTAAACCAATATGCATGTGCATGAAAATATAAAAAAATACTATGCCTTCAATGTTTAAGGAGTCACATAAATTTAATGGCTTTAGATTGCTTTGTGTACTGCTAAGAAATGTTATAATGTACTACAATCTGGGGACTTGTGGACAAAGTAATTGTACATGGGTTCTGCCTTATTTTTCTTAATGTTCTTTGACTGTAAGTTCAATATTTAGGCATCATCAAGGGGATTTCTTCTGAGAATTCTGTTTATGGGCAATTGTCCTTCCACTGTAACTTTACCTTGTCCTCTTTGCATCATTGTTCTCATAATTAAAAATAAAAAATAAAAAGAAATAAAAAAAAGAAACTTCTGTATATCAAAGTAAATAATAACAAGGTACAAAGATAGGGCAATGACTGGGAGGAATTAATTATCTACCCACCAATCATCTGATAAAGGTTTAATATCAAAAATATATAAGGCACTGATGAATTTTATAAGAAAAAATCCAAATCCATCAAAAAGTGGAGAGAAGGGATTAACAGTCTTTCTCAAAGTAGAAATACAAATGGGCAAAAGGCACGTGAACTAATACTCTGCATTTTACTCTGCATTCTAACCATAAGAGACATGCAAATCAAAGCAAGAATGAGATACTATTTTATACCACAAAGATTTGCACACGTCAAAAATAACAACCAATGCTGATGTGGATGCAGAGAGAAAGAGACTCTCATTCACTGCTGCTGACGATGTTAATTGGTCCTACCTTTCAGGAGAACAATATGGACATTCATTAAAAAAAATCTAGGGTTTTCTAAGTAGAGCATCATGTCATCTGCAAACAGTGAGAGCTTGACTTCTTCCTTTCCTATCTGGATTCCCTTGATATCTTTTTCTTGCCTAATCGCTATAGCAAGTACTTCCAGTGCTATGTTGAATAGGAGTGGTGAGAGAGGACAGCCTTGTCTTGTGCCAGAATTTAGAGGGAAGGCTTTTAGTTTTTCTCCATTGAGGATAATATTTGCCACTGGCTTGTGGTAGATGGCCTTAACTATATTGAGAAAGGTTCCTTCCATTCCCATCTTGCTGAGAGTTTTGATCAAGAATGGGTGTTGGACCTTGTCAAATGCTTTCTCTGCATCTATTGATATAATCATGTGGTTTTTATTTTTCTTGTTGTTGATGTTGTGTATTATGTTGATAGACTTACAGATGTTAAACCATCCTTGCATTCCTGGGATGAAACCTACTTGATCGTAGTGGATGATCTTCTTAATGAGGTTTTGAATCCTATTTGCCAGGATTTTGTTGAGGATCTTTGCATCTGCATTCATCAGCGATATTGGTCTGTAATTTTCTTTTTTCGTAGCATCTCTGTCTAAGCTTCTAGAAACAATAGACTCATATAGCAAGGTGGCAGGCTACAAAATTAACACACAAAAATCAATGGCCTTTCTATACACCAATAGTAATAAGGAAGAAATAGACATTAAGAAAACAACCCCATTCACAATAGTGCCACACAAACTCAAATATCTTGGAATCAACTTGACTAAAAATGTGAAAGACCTATACAAAGAAAACTATAAAACTCTGCTCCAAGAAATAAGAGAGGACACGCGGAAATGGAAACACATACCCTGCTCATGGATTGGCAGGATTAACATCATCAAAATGGCAATACTCCCCAAGGCGTTATACAGATTCAACGCTATCCCTCTAAAGATACCTATGACATTCTTCAAAGAGGTAGATCAGGCACTTTTGAAATTTGTTTGGAACAATAAACACCCTAGAATAGCTAAAGCAATCATTGGGAAAAAGAATATGGGAGGAATTACTTTCCCCAACTTTAAACTTTACTACAAAGCAATAGTTATCAAAACAGCATGGTATTGGAATAAGGACAGACCCTCAGATCAGTGGAATAGGCTTGAATACTCAGAAAATGTTCCCCAGACATACAATCACCTAATTTTTGATAAAGGAGCATGAAATCCTAAATAAAGCAAGGAAAGCCTCTTCAACAAGTGGTGTTGGCACAACTGGCTAGCCACTTGCAAAAAATTGAACTTAGACCCCCAGCTAACATCATGTACGAAGGTAAAATCCAAATGGATTAAAGACCTTGATATCTGACCCCAAACCATAAGATATATAGAACAACACATAGGCAAAACTCTCCAGGACATTGAGACTTCAGGCATCTTCAAGGAGGAAACTGCACTCTCCAAGCAAGTGAAAACAGAGATTAACAGATGGGAATATATTAAATTGAGAAGCTTCTGCACCTCAAAGTAAATAGTGCCCAGGATACAAGAGCCACCCACTGAATGGGAGAATCTATTCACCCAATACCCATCAGACAAAGGGCTAATCTCCAAAATATACAAGGCACTGACAGAAATTTACAAGAAAAAAACATCTAATCTAATCCCATCAAAAAATGGGGAGAAGAAATGAACAGACACTTTGACAAAGAAGAAATACAAATGGCCAAAAGACACATGAAGAAATGCTCCACATCACTAATCATCAGAGAGATGCAAATCAAAACAACAATGAGATACCACCTCACACCACAGAGAATGGCACACATCACAAAGAATGAGAACAAACAGTGCTGGCGGGGATGTGGAGAGAAAGGAACCCTTATCCACTGCTGGTGGGAATGCCGTCTAGTTCAACCTTTATGGAAAGCAATATGGAGATTCCTCCAAAAACTGGAAATCGAGCTCCCATACGATCCAGCTATACAACTCCTAGGAATATACCCTAAGAACACAAAAATACAATACAAAAATCCCTTTCTTACACCTATATTCATTGCAGCACTATTTACCATAGCAAGACTCTGGAAACAACCAAGATGCCCTTCAACAGACGAATGGCTAAAGAAACTGTGGTACATATACACAATGGAATATTATGCAGCTGTCAGGAGGGATGAAGTCATGAAATTTTCCTATACATGGATGTACACAGAATCTATTATGCTGAGTGAAATAAGTCAGAGAGAGAGAGAGAAAAACACAGAATGGTCTCACTCATCTATGGGTTTTAAGAAAAATGAAAGACATTCTTGCAATAATAAATTTCAGACACAAAAGAGAAAAGAGCTGGAAGTTCCAGCTCACCTCAGGAAGATCACCACAAAGAGTCATGAGTTTAGTTAGAGAAATAACTACATTTTGAACTGTCCTAATATTGAGAATGTATGAGGGAAATGTAGAGCCTGTTTAGGGTACAGGCGGGGGTTGGGTGGGGAGGAGGGAGATTTGGGACTTGGGTGATGGGAATGTTGCACTGGTGATGGGTGGTGTTCCTTTTATGACTGAAACCCAAACACAATCATGTATGTAATCAAGGTGTTTAAATAAAAAAAAAAATCTAGGGTGCCAGAGAGGTGGCGCTATAAGTAAGATGGAGCTATAGATACTGATGGTTCCCTTGGTGAACAGTTGACTTAATACCTGCTGGAGTCTTACAAAAATCATTAGTCTGAAACTGGTTCTTAGATATAAAGTTATGCAAATTGCTCCTCTGTAAGAACTAAATTAAACATAAATAAGGAATATTAAATTTTTATGAAATTGCTCCTCTGTAAGGAACTTCCAAAGTACTCTGGACTCTAGTCTCTGCCGAAGTCTGATCTCTGTAGATACTCAGAGGAGTCACTCCCAGCAGGATCCCGAGCCTCTTGCTGAGAGCACTGGAGTTTGGGCTGAGGACTTGAATTAAAAATCTGGTTCTGCCACATGCCAAGTGGCTGACTTGGACCTCACCTTTCTTCATCTTAGAACAAGAATAACAATAACACCTGCTTATAAGGTGGTTGTGACAGCCAAATGAGGTGCTATGAAAGTGTTAAAAAAACTTCTGCCTTAATTATTAGGAGATGTGCCCAATTATTAATGAATTACAGTGGGCTAGAGTTAAAAGGACAAAGATTCAGCTCCTGTTCTTCAACTCTTATGGCTAGAAAAGAAAGGACGGTGGCTCAATGACAGGCAAATTCCAGTAAGCAGTGGTAGATTAAACGTGGCAAGAAAGGGTCACTATAAAAGGGGCACATCGCAGGGACTTTTGGGGATTCTACATTGCTTCTCTGGGGAACCTCTTGGTCAGCCTCAGTCCACTATCAACCCACAGTGTTCCTTGTTCCCTAAGTCACTAGTACCATGGGAAAGGCATCATGCCAAGACCTGCACAGGGAGCTGTGCTTAATGATCCTTCATCAGCCAGACCCTGTGGTGGGAGATGTTGGCAGTGCAGGTTGTGGAAAGGGAAGTAGCCGAACTCCCACTAGTCTCTCAACCAAAGTCCAGCAAACCACAGAAAAGGATAAAGAAATTCTGAGGTAGCCCCACTTGGATATGGACCAGGTGAGACTTAAGATCTACCTGGACTTTCAGAGGCAATATCCTTCCCTGCCTTTGTCACTGACTTGTTTCCTCAGCTCCTTGCCACAGTCTCGAGGTGTTTTCTCACTTATAGTAGATTGTTAAAATTACCTGGGGAAAAAGAGTCATGAACTTGCTAATTATTCAATAAATAGCTGTTGTTCCTGTGATCATAGTCAGCATCATTGCTGCAATCATCTTTAGATGACTTGAAGTCAGCCCTGCATATTTTCAGCCAAAGGATATGACCACGCAGTATCAGAGGTTCTTTACTGCCATCGTCTGGGTGAGGATTGCATTGTCTTGGCTCCAGGGATCCAAGCTGGAAGTGCTCTCCAGTTCTTCCTAGTTCTGTTGACTCCCCAGGCTCCATGCCAATGCATCTAAGAACTGGATTCCTCTGGTTTTCCTGACTACTAGACAACATGATTTTTGTTTGTTTGTTTGTTTGTTTTTGTTTTTGGGTCACACCCGGCTCAGGGGTTACTCCTGGCTCCACACTCAGAAATTGCTCCTGGCAGGCTTGGGAGACCATATGGGATGCCTGGATTTGAACCAATGACCTTCTGCATGAAAGGCAAACGCTTTACCTCCATGTTATCTCTCCGGCCCTAAGACAATATGATTTTTGAGGTGCTCATTAGACCCAGACAATCTGGGTAACTCTCACCTTCTAGAAAAGGTTCTCTAGAAAAGGGATGAGGTGGGGTGAGCCTGAGGGTATGAAAGAAACTTTCCTGAAGCAATTGGAATTCTAAGGGGACATTTTGTTTAATCTTGCCTTTTTTGTGTGTAGGGGACACATATGGTGATGCTCAAGACTTACTCCTGGCTTTATTACCAGGGATTACTCCCAGGGGCTTGAGACCTATATGTGGTACTGGGAACCCAATACAGGTTGCCAACCTGCAAGGCAAACCATTCTCCTGCTGTGCTGCCCCATGCCCCAGGAACATTGTGTTTAAATGACTTTGGTTGTTGTGGTGGAACAATACTCTTTTTTCAATTGTAGTAAAAATTTTTTTTCAATTGTAGTGAAAATGCAAACTTAGAGTTTAAGGGGCTATAGCACATACAGTATACAGGGTTTCAACTCTAGTACCACATGGCTCACTGAGTACTGCCAGGAGTATCTTCCACAGCACTGAGCTGAGATTGGACTCTGGGCACTGCTGGATGTGACCCCCCTCCCCAAAAGAAGTACATAAAAATCTTATTATTTCAACTTTTTGGGACCATGTATATGCTAAGGAGAAAATACAGGGGTTTGTACATGCCAGGCTCTACCATTATTTAAACTTATTTAAACCTTTTGTTGTTGTTTTATTCTGTTCTAAACCCTGTGATACTCAGGGTTTATTCCTAGTGGTTTCTTAGGGAACATATGAGGTCCCAAGAATTGGACCCAGCTAGGTTGCATGCAAGGCAAGAGTCATACCTATACTACTACCTTGCCAGCTCTGGAGTTCTTTGTTGTTTCACTTTGTTTTGGGGTTACAATCAGTAGTGGCTGATGTAGTGCTCAGGGTCACTTCCAGTGCTGCTTTCTGAAGCATTGTGGTTACAAAGATATAGCCCAGGTCTTCTATATGTAAAACATATACTTCAACACTTGAATCTTCTTTTCTGCAGGGCATTTGTGAAATATAAAGTGAATCTTATGGAGGTTTCTTCATATATGTGAATGGTTACTTTTGCTGTTTTTAATATTTTTGACTTCTTACCATTTTGATTACGTTTTATCTTAGTGTTCTTCTGTTTGGGTGTATTTTGTTTGTAACTGAAATGGCCGGGTCAGAGCATGCCTTTTCCCTCAAACTGGGGAGTTGCCAGCTACTATTTCTTCTGCCAGCAGTTCCTTCTCTCTTTTGTGAAGTCAAACATTGCTCCACCCACTTCTGCTCTGCCCTCAGCTTGGAATGGTGTCCTGCTTTTAGGCAGCTTCCTACTTTGAAAGGGTTAGCTCTTTGAACTGGAGTGCATTTGCACTTGCATGCAAAAGACCTGGGCTTTGAGCACTAAGCTGGAGGTAACCCCTGCTAAGTGTAGCTTTCAAATAGATCATAATGAAGTCACTATGTTGTGAATGAATATCCACTTCATGTTATATCTCATGTTGTCTTCATTAAATTATTTTAGAACTTGTTTTTTCTTTTTCTTTCCTTTAGATGCTATTCTCTATCTGTACTTGAGGCTATTAATTGATGTTTTGGATTTTTCTACTCTGTAGTTAAAACTGACAGTATGTTTTGTTTTGTTTGGGATTTGGATATTATATTAGGTGGTGCTCAGAGCTCCTAGCTCTGTACTCATGGTCACTCTGACAGTGATCAGGGAACCAGGTGTCAAGGATAGAGCTGGGATTGACTTTTATTCAGACAAATGCCCAGCCCACTGTACTATCTCTCAGGCCCTTAGTATTATGCTTTATAGTGAAACTTCTTTTTTTTTTTTTTTTTTGGTTTTTCGGGCCACACCCGTTTGATGCTCAGGGGTTACTCCTGGCTAAGCGCTCAGAAATTGCCCCTGGCTTGGGGGACCAATGGGATGCCGGGGGATCTAACCGTGGTCCTTTTTTGCTAGCGCTTGCAAGGCCGGCCCCATGAAACTTCTATAATCTTTAGAGATTTCCTTTTTGGGGGCAGTTTATTCATAGTTTCTTTTCTGTTTTTTTTTTTCCCCCAAACTTATCGATGTTCTCTTCCACTGAATTCTTCATTTCATTAAACTTCCCTAGGAAAGTTGCTTGGCAGTCTCTCTGGGACATTGGCTTGTTCCTTTGCATAAACATAGCAATACTGGAGAAATCTCCATTTGGGGCACACTATACCATTATTCAAAGAAAGTTTCTGAGGATCAGTTAAAGACAGAGCAGGTGATTTACCAATTTACCATTAAAAGCATTAATACTTACATGCCAGGTCAGGGTTCTGTAATTTTGGTTGGTGTAAAGCTGAGGTCTGGGAGGCACTGACTAGATCAACACAGTAGTAAGCCTGGGAATGCCCTTGGTCATCTAGTTCCTGTAGGAGAGTCCTGAGCCTGTCCCACCCTCCTCCAGGTTTGGGAGAGATTCTGACCTCCAGGGTTCTGGAGGGATCCTGTCCCCACCCTCTTCAGGTGAGAGAGGTTCTGTCCTCCGAGATCAAAACCTGGGGTTGGTAGCCAGCACAAATCTAGCTGGTCACTGTGGAGATAAAAATATTAAGTTCGTGTTCTTTTAAAAAAAAATCAGGCAACTAATCGCTTCTTGAACTAAAAAAATCAAATGACGGTGAGGTGGACTGGATCTCTAGTTTATGGAAAGACACTGAAGACAAAATAGGAAATAATGGAACTGCTTCCTTGTATAACTATACATTTGAACAGAATATTTTAGGGAAACTAATTTTTTTGCCTTTTTAATCTTTATTTAAACACCATAATTACAAACATGACTGTAGTTAGGTTTTAGTCACAAAAAGACACCTCCCTTCACCAGTGCAACATTCCCACCACCATTGTACCCTATATCCCTCCACCCACACTCCCTACATGTATTTGAGACAGGCATTATACTAGCACTCACCCTTCCTTGAGGTGAGCTTCATATCTTGAGCCTTCTGGCCCTCATCTATGGGCTTTATTAAAATGTCTTTTATTTTTCTTAAAACACATAGATAAGTGAGACTATTCTTTGCCTCTCTCTCCCTCTGACTTATTTTACTCAGAATAATAGTTTCCATGTCCATCATGCATAAGAAAATTTCATGACTTCATCTCTCCTGACAGCTGCATAATATTCTATTGTGTATACGTACCACCGTTTCTTCAGCTATTCATCTGTTGAAGGGCATCTTGGTTGTTTCCAGAGTCTGGCAATTGTAAATAGTGCTGTGATGAATACAGGTGTGAGGAAGGAATTTTTGTATTTCATTTTTGTGTTCCTAGGATATATCCCTAGGAGTGGTATAGCTGTATCATATGGGAGCTCAATTTCCAGTTTTTTGAGGAATGTCCATATTGTTTTTTATAAGGGCTGAACTAGACAGCATTCCCATCAGCAGTTCCTTTCTCCCCACATCCCCACCAGCACTTATTGTTTTTGTTCTTTGTGATGTGTGCCAGTCTCTGTGGTGTGAGATGGTACATTATTGTTGTCTGGATGTGCATCTCCCTGATAATTAGTGATGTGGAGCATTTTTCTTCTACCTTTTGGCCATTTGTATTTCTTCTTTGAGAAATTATTCATTTCTTCTCCCCATTTTTTTGATGGGGTTAGATGTTTTTTCTTGTTAAGTTTTGTCAGTAACTTGTATATCTTAGATATTAGCCCCTTGTCTGACAGGTATTGTGTGAATGGTTTATCCCAATCTGTGGGTGACTTTTGTATCCTAGGCACTATTTCCTTTGAGATGCACAAACGTTGTAGCTTAATATAGTCCATTCTGTTTATCTCTGTTTAGGGAATCTATTCTTAAATGCTGACTATGACAAGGAGATTGTGATCCTTGAGTGTGCAAACCCATGAGTGTGCTCACACACACACACACACACACAATGAATCCTCTGGAGGGCAGGGCAGGCTCCCTGAGCTAAGTTGAAGCCCCCCAGGGGGGACCCGGCCAGCAGGAATTAGCTGGGAAGGCTTCTCAGACAACCGCACTCCTATTTTGCTGGGTAGAAGAACAACCACACCTGTAAAAAATCTGAGAGAGGTTAATAATAAAGACCTAAGGCAATGTCTCACTGCTCAAAGGTAACTTTATTGGGCTACAGCTCTTTCTTTTATAGTGAAGGAGAAGGGGGCAGTACAAAGGTGATGTCAGTCATACTTTTGGCGCGAAGGCCCATACAAGGCAAGGATATATTTCAGGCTTTAAGGAACAAAGAAAGTAAATCATGCTCTAAACAAGGAAGTGGGCAGTGGGCTAGGGGGCTGGATGACCTTCAAGTTATGAAGAACGTGCTGTTTCCATGGAAATTTCTAGTGACCTTCTAGCTGCATTCCTAATTGCTTGACTATCAGGAGGTGGTGCAAGATGTGCTTGCCTCAGTGATCTTGAACAGACAATGTAGCATACATTTATTGATAATAGCCTAGTTCACTCCAGATTGTGGTCTTAAGGAGTGAGGCCTAGTTTCTGATAACGGTACCGGACAGTGTTGCTCTCCTCCGGGCTAGAGTTAATTATATCCTGCAGCTGCACATTCCTTTCTCTTTAGCTCAAAAACTTACAGCAAGACTGCATGTAGCCTTTAGGTAAAAGGCTGGACTATGGCAGAAAGAACAGCAAAATGGCCTCAAACAAGTCACAGTCCCCAACATCTCCCCCTTTCTCTTCTAATAAAAGAAGGAAAGTCGTGAACGGGTGGACGAACCGTGTCTTAGGCTACAAGGTTTGACCAGGTCGGACACGGCCAAAGCCGCATTAAAAGGTGGCTACATGCGCCGTGGGTGCGCGCAGAGATCTGAATTATGTGCTGTAGCCTTTTTGGGCCGTGCCCTAACTGGGACCTTGCTAATCCCGTCGTAGGTGTCTCCACAGCCGAGAGCACAAGTACCGGAGCGAGCTCCGTTTGTTAGCTATGCGCTCTATCTCCTGAAAACTTAGTGGCTGGAAGGGCGGCTTGGTGACTAAAGCCAAGTTTTCACAGGAGTCACGCGGGGTTAGACGCTGGTAGTTAACCTGAATAGAGGTTTTTGTTGTCTCATCTACCTGGTTCTTAATAAAGGCAGTGATTTTGCGGAAATTCCATGGGCCAAGAGAAAAGAGCAGCATGAGGCTAACGAGTGGGCCCAAAATAGTGGGCAAGATTGTGTGGAGCCAAGGGGAAGAGAAAAACCAATCCTGACACCAACCTTGTTCTTCATCGAAATGTTTTTGAAAATCTTTTATACCATCACCAATATGTTGAACGCTATCTCTAACTAATCCAGTTTTGTCTTTAAAAATACAACATTGTTCCTTAAGGGCTACACAGACTCCCCCCTCTTTCATAAGGGCAAAATCTAAAGCACGACGATTTTGGAGAACAACATCAGCAAGGGAACTAACAGTATCTGTGAGAAATTGCAGACTAGTTTTAATTTCATTAATGTCTTGTTCTACTGCTTGAGTAAGAGTACGGAAATTGGATTGAGAGGATACAAGAGAGTAGATACCAGTGCCAGCGCCAGTAGCAGCGCCAACAGCAAGGAGAACTGCAAGTGTAACGGAGGTGAAGGGCTCACGACGGTGTCTAGTGAGGGATTGAGAAGAATGTGGATAAGGTGAAGTGCCTGTAGAGGGAAAAGTATATTCTGAATGAATGGTGATTTTTGGAATGAGAATAACGAGAATACAGTAGTCATGTGAAAGGAGAAAAGAGGAACGAATGATAAAAGGAGTAAGGCCAGAAGCACAGGCAAAATAAGTACTATTGGGTGCTAACAGATAAGTTTCTGAAGAGGAAGAGTTGGAGATGTCAATAGTTTCGTTGCACACATTAAGCAGTTGGCTGGGGAGCAGGGAGTCGTTAGGCTTGAGGCAGAGGCCAGAGCCTACGACTTGTCCGACTGTAATGCCATGTTGAGGTTGAGCGTGCCAACGGAGGTTAGAAGGGTTGGAGGTAGAGGAAAGGTTGCCAAAGACTGCAACACCTTCATAGAAGGGGGGACGAGGAGAAAAACAAAGCCAACATCGTTTATAGGCAGGATCTGTAAGGGCAAGAGCAGAGGCATTCATAAGGTTGAGAATAACTTGCGAGGAGGGAGAAGGACTGGAAGGCATAGTGAGTTGCCTGAGAGAAGAAGATGCAGATGGAAGAGGAGGAGGGGGAGAAGGCATGTGTAATAGACCTGAATGAGGATGAAGAAAGGTATTGGGACCAATGGCGAGGGGGTGAGAATTTGGCAATTGTTTAAGTAAACGGAGGGAAAAAAGAAGTCCAGGGTCGGTACGCCTAACATAAAGTCTGAGTCCCCATTGTACGGATTGAGTCCAGTGATGCCGACGTCCAGCAGCAGTAAATTCGATGATGATGGGGTTACACCAACCACGGGTAGAGGAGGATGCATCACAGTTCAGAAAAGGAGGAGTCGGGGGGCGTGAAACGGTGATGAAGTCCCAGGAGGAAGAGGGTTTCCAATAAGCAGTTCCGGTGGTTTCACAGCCCCAGGAGGCGCAAAAGTGTTGGTTATGAGTGCCACACTTATAGTCGCTGGAACGGGGCCGGTGGTGACCAGGGCAGACGTAGAAGGTGGTGAAGGGGTGGCGTAGTACATCACGGCGAATAACAGAGTTGCAGCCACCGCTAGCAGGGGAGTAATAGTCATCGGGGTCAACAGCACGAGGTTGAGGCAGGCGGAAATTGGAGATGCCCCAGTATAGGCTTGCACCCATGGCTAGGGCACAAAGGTCGACTTGCAAGACCGGCCAAGGGATGGAGGTAGAGAGGATGGAGGTTTGGTTGGCGACATCGGTGGGCATCCAAGGCAGCTAGGCAGAGTGTCTAATTTAGCATTGTCAAAGGTGGAGTCAGTTAGAAACAGGTTTGCAGGAATGGCGGCTAGCAGGAGGTTTATAAGAAAACAGCTTGGCAGGAGGCAAAATGGTTACTTCATATAAAAATTAAGAATTTACTTAGTTTTTTGGCTTGGGTATACAGGCAGAAAACATTAGCAATATACATTACACTAGTTATTTTGGAATACCACGGGAATGTTATTTGACCTCTGTTAGACTTTGGCATAAAAGAAATTTTATAATTAACAATTGCTAATTAAAAAAAATTTTTAAACAATATAAAGGATTTTTCTTAAACTTTTAGTTATTATGTTAAAGCTGGATGCTATTTTTTAGCCATAAATACATATTCTATAGGCCTGAACTTACACATAACAGGAAAGCCGGGTGACTGCAAAGTCCAGAAATTCTCCAGGGAAAAGTTATCCCCGATGGCCATTGAGAAATCTGGGGTTTGCCATCTCCCACACCTTCCGCCATGTTCTTAGAAGGACAAAGCTAGCTTAATACATAATTTTTAACACATGATTTTTAGTTGCAAGATGCCAGTTTGTGAACTGACCAGACTGAACCAGGTTGAAAAAATTAATTGAAATTTGAAAAATGGATAAGGCTTTAAAAATTGTATTATTATAAAATGTAGAGATAACAAACAGACAAAACACAAACAGACAAAATAAAACAACACTAAACACAACATTTTACACTTGTGGCCACTTTCATTCATCACAACAGACAGATAAACAGATAAAAGGAGTGATTTAAGACTTATTTATAAAAAATTGACAAGCGCTTTTAAATATTTAGCTAGCATGTTTGTGAGAAGAAAAAAAAATTTTTGTAGAAAAACTTTTTTAGTTTTGAGAAGTACTTAATGTAGATGGAGTGGAACTTTGCTGAAAATAAATTTTAAGGTTTAGATTTAACACAAAACATTTTTAAAACAATTTTAATTTGAAGTTTAAAACATTAAGTAAAATGGTTAATGAGCACTGTAGAAGGAGTCTTTACTTGGAAGTATGAAATGATTTGCTGTAAATGAATAGGTTTTCTTTAAATTGGTTTTGCAGTAGAACAGTAAGACAGCTGCAATAAAGTGTTAAAATTTTTATGATTAAACACAAGAGCATGAACTATGATTATTAAAGGTATAAAAAACTGACTTTAAAAAACAAACAACTGTTTTTACTATGAAGACTTTATGTGAATAATTTGTAAAAAATATTATATACCAAATTAACTAAATGCTTAGATTATTATAAAATATAGTTAAAGACATCTGATGCATTTACACACTTAGAACTTAAGACTAAAATTATATTTAATACTAGTTAATTTGCTTATAAAGTTTAGTTATTTTTATATATTACTTATAAAATTATATATAATATATTTTTCATTTATATTATTTTTTCACTGCGACACAAATATACAGATTTATATAATGTGCTGATATTTTGAATGCACTTAAAATAATAGTTCTTTCAATGCAGAAATAAAGAACAACCATTGCTGTAGCACAAAGTTAAAACTAAGGGTACTATAAAGCATACTTAGGTGTTTACTGTGCATTAAATTAACTATATTGTTTAAAAAGGCTAACCACATTATTTTTCACATAATTTTGTAAATACTTTAAAAATTAAAATAAAACTTTTAATAGAAATATAAGACTTAAATTTAACACTTTTGTGTTCGTTTGGATTTTAAAACACAAAGAAGTTTTTCTTTTACCAATATTTTGTTATCTGTAAAGTGACAGAATTATGACCTTGGTGTAAAATTTTCTGAGAGGCATGAAAAAAAAAGTTTATTGCCCTTATCTTCCTGTTGCTTTTTAATGTTTTAATAATTACTTTACACCACTTAATGCACTAAACCTAATAACACATATCTGACGAAGTGTAGGGCTGACAAGGTGAAGCAGAGTCTTTCACTGATAACTCGGGGAGGGGCCAGCACAGTTAACAGCAGGAAGGCTAGAGGCAAATTATTTACAGTCCGCAGGGTGTAATGATATAGAGAAAAAAAAAAGCAATCTTTTAAGATTAATTACTAATTTATTGGAATTAGAGGGAATGGCAACCGAAGAGGGGAGTCTGGATTGCAAAAGCACCATGGGGATCATGGTTTTATTAATTGATTTGAGAATATGCAAGAGATGCTACTTTTCAGATTTCTTTTGAATAACAAAGATTGGGTATTTCAAGGTGAATTGGAAGGCTTAAAGTGGGAGTGGCAGGGCTTGAGCTGGCTGTTTCCCAAGGCTGGCAGGAAAGAGGCTGAAGGAGGCTGAGGGCTGGTTTGAGCAAAAGTAAAAGGTACATTAGGCTCAAAAGTTTTAACAGCAAAGTGTAGATATCGCAAGGTTTTATGGCTTAGCAGATGATACTTTGTAATTATCCTGCTCACTGTGCCCTTAGAATTTTTTGTAGGCACTGCAGCAGTTTCTGTTTTATGGCACTCAGCCTCACTTTTATTAGTTTGTTTCTTTGAATTCTCAAGAGGGGGGCCTGGCCGTGGAATTCAGTGGGCAGAGGACAGACAACTATAGATTTAGGAGGGCGGGGGAAAGCCTGAAGGGCAGAAACTTGTGAATTAAGAGAAGCAGCCTGTTTTTGAAGGCTTAAGATTTGTTTAAGATTTTCAATTTGGTCAAGTAGTTTCATATCTATAGCTTTAAGAGGGGGAGCGGTGAGAGAAGGGAATCTGCCATGGTTAGGGACTGAGCGTTCTCCACGGTGGAGGCTGCTGAGCAGGCGGGGGAAGACTTTCTCCATTAGGGAGAAAGACAGGAAAGGTAGCGCTGGTTTTTGAGCCAAGAGCATTATCAAGTTTGTTAGAGAGGTGAGAGACCATGGATGTAATTGTGGTGAGTTGGGAGCTTAAGTCAGAAAAAAGGGGGGGGGGAGGGAGAAAGCAGCAACAGTTTGTTGCTGGTGTGGGGGAGCTGCTGGAATGCCGGCTCTGGGGAGCGACTTCCAGGCACAGAGGGCAGCAAGAGCCATGTTGGCAAGCTGAGACCTGGAAAGTGTGTGCTGTACCTTTAAGGTATGAAAAGAGGCGAGGCCAGCTATAAGAGCTTAGAGATCAGGATTCCTGCCTATCTGCAAGGGCTTTGCAGCGGAAAAAAAAGTTAACTTCCCAAGAGACAAAGAGTTCAGCTATTAGATTCTAAGCAGGAGAGCGTGTAAGGGGCTTGGGGGCCATTAGGATTTTGCACAGAGGGTGCAGCGGCAGAAGTAAAGATGAAGGGTCAGAAGAGGAAGGAAACTGAGAGACAGGGCCATGGTGGTGAGAGGGTGCAGGTGAGGCAGGGGGCGCTAAAGGTGCATCATCTGCTGCCTCAAGGGCAGGGATGTTTTCGTTGTCTGGAGCCTCAGCTTCTCTCGCAGAGAAAGCCGGAGCTAAGGGACGGGAGGGAGTGCGTTGAACAGCACCCGTGGTACGAGAAGAACGTTGTCTGAGGGATTGAATGCCCCCTGCAGTCTGTGAGCGGGTGACCATAGGGTGAGAGGAGGCAGAAGAGGAAGCAGGGGAGGCCTGAGGAGGTTGTGGAGCAACCGACAGGGCAGGGACGTCTGAGGAAGGATGCAAGATTGCGGGGTATGCTAGGGTCCCATAAGGTTTTGCTGCTTGAAGCAGCTCAGCAAGGTCTTTTTCATAGCATAAAGGAGTCTCACCCTCCGGAGGTTTGGCATCGCAAGGCTGGGCGTCTTCTTCTTCCATAAATGAATCATGCTGATGTGAAGTGGCCGGCATGGAAGCCGTGCTCATAGCGGCTGTTGCCTCGCGATCACGCTGCGCCCTCTCATGGGGGCGGGGATCAGCGGGCGGAGGGAGGGGTAGGTTAGAATGAGGAGGTAGAGGCTGCTGAAGTGGAGGCGGGGGAAGGTCCTCGCCATTAGGAAGGAGAGCAGGAAAAATAGCAGCGTTAGCAGGTTTTTGTTCACGAGATTGATGAAACTCGTTTGCGAGTTGTGAAATCATAGATGTAATAGTAATAAGGTGAGAATCTAAAGTAGTAGGCTTATGAGGTTCAGGAAAAGCACATTTTGGAGGAGCAGGACAGTCATAAGGAGGAGGAAGAGTTTGTGTGGTTTGTGTAACTGCTGAGCCGTGACAGGCAGCGGCTTCCTCTGCAGGGGTCTGGGTGCATAGAGAATCAAGTTCTTGAGGTGGAGCAGAAGCATGGACAGAAGTAATGGAGGGATATAAATGAGAAGCATTAGAGAGATCTTTAAGAGCATTAGTTACTTTGGAGACAAAGGTAGAAGAATCAGTGGTGGAGGGAGGACAAGGGGAAGGATTCTCAGAGGGAGAAGGGAGATGAGAGACAGAATTAGAACGAGAAGGAGTTCTGGAACACTCACAGGAGACTTGTTGTACATGAGTCTCAACGGCATGGATGATATCTTTGGCGGTTTTGGCATTTTTAGTTACTATGATATCTCTTAACAGGCTCCAATATTGGAACATAATTTTCTCCTTTTGTGGATCCTCATTATTTACAAAATAATCACTCATTTCTTGTCCTACTTTGTCCCAAGTGGACGCAACAATTTCTGGACAGGTAATAATAAACCAAGGACATACATTATGAATGAACATAAGAAAATTACAAATATCCTTTTTGGTAACCTCTACATGTCTGGCTTTCAACTCAGACTGAATATCAATAATGAATTTAAGCTCAGTACTCAAAGAAGCACCCATGGTAACGTATCCTAAGGGTGAAGCCCCAAAAGCCAATCAGGGGCGGCGATCAGAACGACTGAAAAAACTGCAGTTTAAATATTTGATTAAGGCTAACTCGTTTCAACGCTCACCCTGATGAGGTATTCCCGCGATTTATGAAACAGCTCCGGACTCGCCGACCCGTAGTCGTTCGGGGTGTGGTGGTGGTCTTCGAGCCCAGCGTTGGGCGCCAAAATGCGGGGTCCTGAAGCCCCCCAGGGGGGACCCGGCCAGCAGGAATTAGCTGGGAAGGCTTCTCAGACAACCGCACTCCTATTTTGCTGGGTAGAAGAACAACCACACCTGTAAAAAATCTGAGAGAGGTTAATAATAAAGACCTAAGGCAATGTCTCACTGCTCAAAGGTAACTTTATTGGGCTACAGCTCTTTCTTTTATAGTGAAGGAGAAGGGGGCAGTACAAAGGTGATGTCAGTCATACTTTTGGCGCAAAGGCCCATACAAGGCAAGGATATATTTCAGGCTTTAAGGAACAAAGAAAGTAAATCATGCTCTAAACAAGGAAGTGGGCAGTGGGCTAGGGGGCTGGATGACCTTCAAGTTATGAAGAACGTGCTGTTTCCATGGAAATTTCTAGTGACCTTCTAGCTGCATTCCTAATTGCTTGACTATCAGGAGGTGGTGCAAGATGTGCTTGCCTCAGTGATCTTGAACAGACAATGTAGCATACATTTATTGATAATAGCCTAGTTCACTCCGGATTGTGGTCTTAAGGAGTGAGGCCTAGTTTCTGATAACGGTACCGGACAGTGTTGCTCTCCTCCGGGCTAGAGTTAATTATATCCTGCAGCTGCACATTCCTTTCTCTTTAGCTCAAAAACTTACAGCAAGACTGCATGTAGCCTTTAGGTAAAAGGCTGGACTATGGCAGAAAGAACAGCAAAATGGCCTCAAACAAGTCACAGTCCCCAACACTAAGTAAGGTTTCATGCATATCCAGGGATGAGGCAAGGGCTCAGGTTGTACAGTGGCACAGAGTGAGGTAAGGAAGCTCATAGGGAACTCCAGAAATGTGTTCAGTGCTTCCTCATGGGAACTTAACCAGGCTGTGTGCATATGGCAAGTGAGAGTTCATAAGGCTCATAAAACAGCCACTGCTATGAGACAGAGAACTAAGTTGAAACCAATCTGTGCATCTGGAAGGTGTGGAGGCATATTTCAGGATCAAGCTATCTTGGACATCCAGCTGAGGATTGAGAAAGGCCTGAAATTATGTAAAAACCACATGACACCAGAAGGTTGGGCTGGAAACATTTCCTAGAGAGGACAAGATAGAAAATATTTTTTATATTTTCCTGTTTTGTGTGTGTGTGGTTGTTGAAATGATGGGACACACACACCTGACTGAGGAGCTGATATATGTCTACTTAGGGGATTCTGCAAAGTTGCACTCCAGGTTGTTGTGGTGCTTGTGTACTGAACAAGGTCCTCAAGGTGGGATGCTTCTTCTTCTTCTTCTTTTTTTTTTTTTTTTTTTGGTTTTTGGGCCACACCCAGCAGTGTTCAGGGGTTACTCCTAGCTGTCTGCTCAGAAATAGCTCCTGGCAGGCACGGGGGACCATATGAGACACCGGGATTCGAACCAACCACCTTTGGTCCTGGATCGGCTGCTTGCAAGGCAAACACCGCTGTGCTATCTCTCCGGGCCCATGGGATGCTTCTTATTCTAGGGCTCCTGGACATTCTGGTTATAAAATAGGGACCACTACTGAGCCCATACACCAGGGTTACACTTACTGGCCATGGTCTTGCACATGGTCTTGCATGGTCTTTGCTTGTGGTGCTCTCCACAGGTCATGCTCCCTGGTTTTTAATTGTGGTACTTAACACAAGCCTGGATGTGGTGTGGTCAAAAATTGATTGTAGCACAAGAGAGTGAATCACTGACAGGGTTTCCCACACCACTTGTGCTGACAGCTGCCAGGATCTCGCTAAGTGCATATAAGTAGTATGTATGGCATTAAGGAACTAACACAGTCCTTTGTAGGACAGGCTGGCACTGCTCACTGGAATTTCCTCTGGCCCAAATATATTTTAAACTTTGTGAGCCACATATAGCTCTCTTCTGCCTCTTCTCATTGCTTCCTTCTTCCCCTCTCCATCCCTCCCCTTCTCTTCTACCTCTCCTCTCCTTCTCTACACCTTTCCCTCATTTCCTGATCCTCCTTCCATCTTCCTTCTACCCTTCCCTATCTTTCTCTTTCCCTCCCTCTCTTCTTCTTCCTTCTCCCTTTCAACTACTTCCGATGTTCCTTCTGCCTCTTTTAAATAATTCTCTTAAAATCTAAAAACACTGTTACTAGACTTCCCATAGGTTGATTTAGTACACAGGTCATAGGTTGTCAAATTCTACACAGAGAAAGGCAAGTTTATAAAACTAAGAACACTAATAATTAAGTCTAATAATTTAATGTAGCCAGGAAATATGTAGGAATACACATGCTAAAACAAAATTCATTATTTGGGGGAGCTGGTGATAGTACTGTTAAGGTTCATGACTCAGTTCTATCCCAGTCACCACATGGTCCCCAGAACATCACCGGTACAAGGCAGGATTACCCCCCCAAGCACCCCTGGGTAATCCCTGGCAATCCAGAGTCCAAGCAGCATCCTAGTTTTTTAGGTCCTTGCACTGAACCAATGGTCTTCGTGGCTTAGAGTCACAAGGGCTCCTGATCTTCCTGAGCAACACTTGGGAGAAATAACATTTATCTAATGTCTTGTTTTGTTGTATTTGGGGCCACATTCAGCTTGCTCCATGCTCTGTGCTTAGAATAAAACCTCACTGGATACATGCAAGGCAGGTCTCTCACTTTTTACCACATCATTTTTCCTTGTGGGTCATACCCAGTGGTGCTCCAGGCTCACTACTGGCCCTGCCCTCATGGAACATGCTTGGAGGAACTGGGAACCATCTGGGGCTTCACAATGTTGTAAACCTCAGTGTCTACTATAAAATAATAAAAACATAAAAAGGGAAACATATATATACCGAGACCAAGGCAAAAGGCATAGTTCAAATGACCAGAGCATATTCATTGCATCTTGGAGCTCCATATTCAGTACCAGGCACCCCATGGTTTGTTGGGCACCAATGCAAGTGAGCCAGAAGTAGTTCCTGATCATCACTGGGTGTGGCCCAATCTCTCATGACCCACCTCACCTCACAAAGAAAAAGGTCAGATTCAGAGGAACAGCACAATCAAGCCCTTTGGTTGGAGCTTCTATAAATAAAGTAGTTGGGGCTGGATAGATACTATAAGAGTTGAAGTGTTTGCCTTGCACACAGCTGATCCACTTCAATCCTCTCCACTGCATGTGATCCCCAGAATACTGCTAAGAGTGATCCTTGAGCATAGAACTCAAAATAATCCTAGAGTACCTTTGGATATAGCCCCCAAACAAAAGGAATAGCACAACATACATCGTGGAGGTGGGGAGATGACATGGGAAGAAACTAGTAATCATCAATCTCAAGGGATACTTGTTGAGTTTTCCCATTTAATTCTAAAAATTATTGTGATACTCTGAATTCACCTGATTTTTGAAGGTATGTTTTTGGTTTGGGATTGGTTGTTTATGTGTATATTAAGTACCAAGACCAAGCATTGTTTCTGCTGTAACATAAACATCTTGGTTAACTGTTTCCAGTTAACCCATTTGAATCCACAGCACTACATATTTCTCCTGAGCATTGCCAGGGGTTGATCCTGATCAGGAAAAGCCCTTGAGAGTGTGTGGCTCAAAAAGAATAAAAAATGTTTCTTTGAGGTATCATGGTTGACAATAGTATTAATAGTAATGGTCCAGTAAGCAGATCGTTGTTCTTGTTAAGTCTTCTCAGTGTTAAGGGAAGACTCTTTTGAGTAGATCAATGTCAGAGCAGCAGTGGGGTCTTCCCTGGTAGAGGATTGCTTCCAGGTGATGTTATAGACAACTCTGGATGTTTTATAGATGGCTTCCCTGGTTCAGGGGTGAATGGAGAATGCCCATTCTTATGAGGCCTGTGTCAGGTCTATTAGTGTCATTTCTACTCATTTTCATACTGTTAAGGACTTCGTCTTAATTCTTGAATGCACTTTTGGCAGTCCTCCCCAGACCATATGGGATGCCAGTGATTGAATCTGGTTGGCCATGTGCAAAGCAAGGGCCCTACTCTGCTGTATTTCTGGCTGTAGCTGATGAATTTTATAAAATTGCAAAGCCAGTTTGTGAGCAACAGACCTCCTGATTTTATCCTCTAGACTTTCTTCACATTTCCACAGTTTCTCAAAATCTGAGGAAAGGACTGCTTGCTTGCTTTATCAACTTTCCACAGAACTATGCTTAGCAAGGTGATTTTGTGGAATAGTTTGTAGGGCTTAGGTGGTTGCTCAGGGCTTACTTCAAACTTTGTACTCATGGATTATATTGGTGATGCTCAGGATAATTTACATAGTGACAGAGATCAAACTGGTGTGATACCTGCTGCACTATCATTTTGCCAAAAGACTTATTTTTTCTTCAGATTTAGGGTTACTTACAAGTTGTAGTAGTCTCAAAAATATAATCTTATATATGAGTAGTGTCAAAAATACACCCCTATGGTCTTTTAAGGTTGATTTAGAATCTGTAAAGTTTTTGATCTGTTGTTTATCGTTGAAGCTGTGTATCCTTTCTTCAAATCTGAATGCAAGTCTGGATGGGTGCATTTATTTTATGAAATTTTGTCACTATATCCCACCACTGATTCTGGAATGTAGAGGTTGCTTGTATAACTCTGTTGTAATCTTAAGAATGCCCCTTTGTACATAATTTCCCATGTTGATCTTGCTGCCTTCAGTATTCTATCCCTATCTGTGGCATTTGGCATTGTGACATAATGTGTCTTTGGATGCCTTTCATTGGATCTCCTTTAGCTGATACTCTTTGGACATGCAAAATTTGGGTGCATGAAGTCTTTAGCTCTGGAAATTTCTCTGCAATGATGTCTTTGACTGTTGATTTTTTTTTATGAGATTTGTTTGCTGGGACTCTGAGACTCCAGTGATTCTTATGTTGTTTCTGTTAAACCTATTATGGCAGATTTCTCACCTTTCATCTGGGATTTCAGGTGCAAGTGGGTAGGCAGAGCTCTTTATCTAGGTCTCTGCCTCACTGTGATGCAATGTGTACTGTGCAGCATCCTCACCTATAATAAAAAAGAGGACAACTGATCTACCTCGTGCCCAGATTTTCCTGAGCTACAGTACAGCTTTTTGGCACACATTGCAAGAGAAAATTCTGTTAATGAAAGTGAGTTGAGGTCTCCCCATACACTCTACTATGTAATAAGTATACCATAACCCTTGGGCACTTGCTGGCACTGAGAGCCTTGCCAGAATCACCCATCCATTAATGGTAGTGCTAGATGCTTCCAATCTTAAATTATATTAGTGCAGGTGCACTGAGCCAACCAGGGTAACATCCTCCATCAACCCATCCAGTTGGCTGCCATGAGGTGAATTGGAAAGATTCTCTTCAAACACCCCTCATGGTGGAAACCACCACCCTCAAAACCCAGGGGAGGCACCATCACCAGCATCCTTGCTTCTGATGCCTCATCCATAGAACTCCCTGATGTTAATCTATAATTTTCCAAATCCACATGGGCTAATGGGACATCTGAGCCTTCTTCATGTGCAGCAGAACCTAGGGACACAGCAACACCTGTAAATCTATAATCTGCTCATGAGTACTCAAGTCTAGATGTCACAATCTCTCTTGCCCCCAAGAAACCCATCAACCTTGCCTCCAGGAGAATGGGACAGGAGAGGGAACCCTCATTTTAAGAGTATAAAATATTTAGCCTCTAATTAGAAGAAAAACATCATTTCATGGATGCTTTAGAAGAAATCTAATATTTGCACTTGCTAGGAAGATGGGACTGGAATAGTTATGCTTATTGTACGAAAAGGAGGACTAAGAACTCCAAAGTGAATGTGTAGACTGAAGGCTAAAATGATCTCAGTGAGCGGATGAAGTAAACAGTCACATAAATTTAGTATTACTCTTGGTAAACAGATATTAGCCATCTCCAATATGCAATACCTCTACTAAGAAGGTGGACTTGGACTGAATCTCTAGTGTGAAGAGCACCTAATATTCTATAGGTTTCATGATATATATCTACAGTACAAAAATAATTTTTAAAATGAAATAACAGAGTTTGAGATTTTATGACTGGTGTCTATGTGTCTTGGTCCAGCTATTGTCAATAGTCATACTAATTCAAAGTCTCTAATGAAGCAGGAGTACAGGTAAGGTTTCATATTCTCAAAACAAGCAATGCACTTCTGTGAAAAACGACTGAGAAATTTCTGGATGAATTTTCTGACAACATATAAGTGGAAATGACAACATTTATAATTCAAGGGTAAAAATTATTTTATAATCTTAGGTCCCATCCATACAATTTGTAATCTTGTAATCCCCAGTCACAACATTGTGGATAAAAGTAGTTAATAATTATTTTATAGTCATATTTTTATAGACTAGCTCATTTATACACCATGTAACAAATATAATACTTATCTCAAGAAAACAAAAGAAGTTACCATTTCATTTCCTTGGTGCTCTATTATATTCAAGTTTTTCATCATTATCTTCAATAGTAACTGAAATACACAGAAAAACTGTCAGTCTTCTGTTGGCTTTGCATGTTTCTCTTCTCTGATTTCCTGAAGCTCTCCTCAGAGGGCTAGGAAGGGTCCTCAAAAAACTGTGTCCTGGAGTCAGTCAGGCTGAAAGGCTAAGAAAGACAGAGTGAAAACTGGCTATCAGGTATGCAGGCAGAGAGCTGACTCCTTGTGGAGAAGTCTGCCCTGCTGTGTGTGATTGATGACTGGGACAGGCTGAGGGGGACCTGTTGTCTTTTTGTGTTTCTCTTCTCTGATCTCCTGAAGCTCTCCTCAGAGAGCTAGGAAGGGCCCAAAAAAACTGTCTCCTGTAGGCTCCAGAAGAGCATGGCCGCTCTGCTTTGCTTCATGGCCAAACACTCTTTCTAACTAATAAACCCCACCACAACACGCAGAACAAAACCACACTACAAGCGTAACAATGGGGAAAACTCACAGGCAAACACCATGCACAGAGAATAATAATGATAGCTTTGATGACCCAAAAAATACCAACCGTCTGATTAACCTCTCAGCTAAGGAGTTTAGAATAGAAATATGGAAGATCCTCATGGAAATCCAAGAAAACATAGCTCTAACTGAACAGAACACAAAGACAGAAATCAACAAATCTGAAAAACATGGTAGTTCAAATGAAAAACTCAATGGACAGCCTCTCCCAGCAGGGTAACTGCAGCTGAGGACAGAATCAGTGAACTGAAAGATCAACTGCAGAACAACTCCATACAGCAGAAGAGATTAGAAAAAAACCGTAAGGCAAGCAAGCGATCAGACAATGGAAAATGTACCCAAGGAATGTGAACAGATGAAAATAGAAGTCTTTGATAAACTCAACAGAAGCAACATAAGAATCATTGGAGTTCCAGAGGCCCAGGAAGGAGATCCCCAGGAAAAATCAACTGTCAAAGACATCATCACAGAGAAACTCCCAGAGCTTAAAGACTGCATGCAATCAAATCCTGCATGCTTAAAGAGTACCAACTAAAAGAGACCCGAAGAAAAACACCCCAAGACACATCCTTGTTACAATGACAAATCCCACAGATAGAGAAAGAATACTGAAAGCAGCAAGATCAAAAAAGAAAATTACATTCAAAGGAGCATCCTTAAGACTTACCGCAGACATGTCACAAGAAACTCTCCAGGCCAGAAGACAGTGGTGTGATATTGTGATAAGACTGAATGAAATGGAGGCTTCACCTAGAATACTGCACCCAGCCTGACTCATGTTCAGATTTGAAGAAAAAATACATAGCTTCATGGATAAGCAACAGCTCAGAAACTTCACAGGTGAAAAACCAGCCTTAAAGGAAAAACTGAAAGGTCTACTTTAAGACAAAACAGACCTACAAATATACCAAACTTATCCACAAAAATGACATTAAGTCCTAAGACAATCATCTCCCTCAATGTCAATGGACTAAATGCACCAATTAAGAGACACTGAGTGGCAAAATGGATCAAAAAGATGAACCCAATCTTCTGCTGCCTACAAGAAATACACCTGGGGGCCGGGAAGGTGGCGCTAGAGGTAAGGTGTCTGCCTTGCAAGCGCTAGCGTAGGACGGACCATGGTTCGATCCCCCGGCGTCCCATATGGTCCCCCCAAGCCAGGGGCGATTTCTGATTGCATAGCCAGGAGTAACCCCTGAGCGTCAAATGGGTGTGTCCCAAAACCCAAAACAAAACAAAATAAAACAAAACAAAAGAAATACACCTGAATAGTCAGAACAAATATAGACTCAAAATCAAAGGCTGGAGGAAAATCATCCAAGCAAACAACACCCTTAAAATAGTTGGGGTGGCCATATTAATATCCAATGACACCAACTTTAGACTCAGAAAAGTTGTAAGGGGCAAAGATGGACACTTCATAATAATCAAGGGATATGTGCAACAGGAAGAAATCACACTACTAAACATATATGCACCCAATGAGAGACCAGCAAATTATCTAGTACAATTATTGACAAATTTGATAGAGGACATCAATAACACAATAATTGTGAGAGACCTCAACATGGTCCTATCAACACTTGATAGGTCAACCAGACTGAAATCCAACAAAAATATACTAGCTCTGAAAAGAGAAATAGAAGAAAGAGGCCTAGTAGATATATACAGGATACTCCATCCCCAGAAACCTGGATATACATTCTTCTCCAATGTACATGGGACATTCTCCAGGATAGACCATATGTTGGCACATAAAACATACCTCCATAAAATCAAGAGGATAGAAATTTTGCAGGCTACCATTGCTGACCACAAGTCTCTGAAATTAAATGTGAACTACAAAGAGACACAGAAGAAAAACTTTAACAACTGGAAACTAAACAGCCTGCTACTGAACAACCAGTGGGTCTGACATAAAATTAAAGAGGAAATCAAAACTTTCCTGGAAACAAATGACAATGAAGACACAAACAATCAGAATCTATGGGACGCAGCAAAAGCAGCACTGAGAGAAAAAGGTATAGCTTTGCAAGCACACATCAGGAAGAAAGAAAGGGCATATCTGAACAGCTTAATGATGCAGTTTATAAAATTAGAAAATGATCAACAAAAGGCACCAAAAATAGGGAGATAGAAATAACAAAGCTTAGAGCAGTAATCAATGAAGTGGAAACCCAAAAAACAATCCGAATGGTCCCCTGAGCATGCCAGGAGCGATTTCTGAGCATAGAGCCAGGAGTAACCCCTGAACGCTGTCGGGTGTGACCCAAAAACCAAAATAAATAAATAAATAAATAAATAAAAATAAATCCCCAAAACAAGAAAAAACAAACAAACAAACAAAAAAATCCAAAAGATCAACAAAAGTAGAAGTTGTTTGTTTGAAAAAATAAACAAGATTGATAGACCATTAGCAAAACTCACAAAGAGAGACAGAAACTTGATAACCCGTATTAGAAATGAAAAGGGGAAGATTACTACAGATATTACAGAGGTTCAAAGGGTAATCAGAGACTACTTTGAGAAACTCTATGTCAAGAGAACTTGGAAGAAATGGATAAATTCTTGGATAACTTCCAAGAGAACTTGGAAGAAATGGATAAATTCTTGGACTCTTATAACCTTCCATGATTGAGTAAGGAGGATGTAGCATATCTAAACACCCCCATCACTATTTAGGAAATTACAACGGTAATCAAATGACTGCCCGAAAAGAAAAGCCCAGGCCCAGATGGATTTATTAATGAATTTTTTTCAAACCTTTCAAGAGGAACTACTACCAATCCTGGCTCTTTCATGAAATTGAAAAAACGGGAACACTTCCAAATAGCTTTTATAACTCCAACATCACCTTGATAACTAAAGCAGACAGAGATGCTGCCAAAAAGAAAATTACATACCAATATCCCTGATGAACACAAATGCAAAAATCCTCAACAAAATCCTGGCAAATAGGATCCAATGCCTCATCAAGAAGATCATTCACTATGATCAAGCAGGTTTCATCCCAGGAATGCAAGGATGGTTTAACATCCATAAATCTATCAACATAATACACAACATCAACAAGAAAAATAAAAATCACATGGCTATATCAATAGATGCAAAGAAAGCATTTTATAAAGTCCAATACCCATTCTTTTTTCTCCAAATCTTAATTTATTAATGTGGTCAATTTTTTAATTATAATAATAACTTTTATTTTGACCAAAGTGGGTTACATATCTTTCACAGTAATATGTTAGGTATATATTAACATTGAATCAGGGGATTCCCATGTCCAAAGTTGTCCTCCCTCTACCCCCGTTCTCAGCTTGCATCCCATATCTCCTTCCTTTACCCCGCGAGCTGCTAGTATAAGTGATCCCCTCTGTGTCTAGCTTGTTGTAGATTGGGTATCGATTCTTTTGTTGTTGGCTTTGGATTTGGTGTTAAAGTCCGATCATTTTTATTACTACTTAGTGATCATACAACTGTTTGGTCTTGGTACCCTCCATTATTTCTTTCTCAATTTGAGAGGCAGAGCAAGATAGTTCAAGTTGTATGATTCATTTGAAGAGAAGAAAAGCAATAAAATGGGATAAAAATCAAGCAAGCCGAAAATGGGTGGACTCCTTAGAGGCTCTCAACATCAGTTTGAAAGAAGAAAGAAAAAAAGGAAGAGAAACACCACAGCAATACAAAAAGAAAAATCAAACAAAAAATTCAATGAGCACTACAACAATAAAAACAAGCACCACATAATAATCATGGTCCTGAAAAAAAAACTGAGTGCAAAAAATGAAAACAACAACAACAACAATAACAAAATCAAAGATCAAAAATAAATAAATAAATAAATAAAATAAAAAATTATTTTGTGCTGCTTATTTTTTTCCCTCATAGGCACAGTAAATATTGGGGAAATTAGAGAGTGAATTCTCTTGGCATAAGAGATATAGGGTTTCCCCACCCTTGAAGTATATACTGTCATGGGAATAACTACAGACTCCTTTCATGCAATACCCATTCTTGATAAAATCTTTCAGCAAGATAGGAATGAAAGGAACCTTTCTCAATATAGTTAATGCCATCTACCACAAGCCAATGGCAAATATCCTCAATGGAGAAAAACTAAAAGTCTTCCCTCTAAATTCTGGTACAAGACAAGGCTGTCTGCTCTCACCACTCCTCTTCAACATAGTACTGGAATTGCTATAGCGATTAGGCAAGAAAAAGATATCAAGGGAATCCAGATAGGGAAGGAAGAAGTCAAGCTCTCACTGTTTGCAGATGACATGATACTCTACCTTGAAAACCCTAAAGACTCTACCAAAAAGCATCTAGAAACAATAGATTCATATAGCAAGGTGGCAGGCTAAAAAATTAACACACAAAAGTCAATGGCCTTTTTATACACCAATAATGAGAGGGAAGAGATGAGCATTAAGAAGGCAATCCCATTCACATTAGTGCCACTCAAACTCAAATATCTTGGAGTCAATTTGACCAAATATGTGAAGGACCTATACAAAGAGAACTATAAATCCCTGCTCCAAGAAATAAGAGAGGACACACAGAAATGAAAACACATACCCTGCTCATGGATTGGAAGGATTAACATAATTAAAATGGCAATACTCCCTAAAGCATTATACAGATTTAATGCAATCCCTCTAAAAGTACCCCTGACATTCTTTAAAGAAGTGGATCAAACACTTTTGAAATTTATTTGGAACAATAAACACCCTGGAATAGTTAAAGCACTCCTAGGGAAAAGAAATATGGAAGGCATCACTTTCTCCAACTTTAAACTGTATTACAAAGAAATAGTTATCAAAACAGCATGGTATTGGAATAAAGACAGACCCTCATATCAGTGAAATAGGCTTGAGTACTCAGAGAATGTTCCCCAGATACACAATCACCTAATTTTTGACAAAGGAACAAGAAACCCTAAGTGGAGCAGGGAAAGCTTCTTCAACAAGTGGTGTTGCAGAACTGGTTAGCCACTTGCAAAAAGGTGAACATAGACCCCCACTAACATTATGTACGAAGGTAAAATCCAAATGGGTTAAAGACCTTGATATCAGACCTAATACCATAAGGTATATAGAACAACAAGTAGGTAAAACACTCCATGACATTGAGACTAAAGGCATCTTCAAGGAGGAAACTGCACTCTCTAAACAAGTGGAAGCAGAGATAAACATAATACATTAAGCTGAGGAGCTTCTTCACCTCAAAAGAAATAGTTCCCAGGATACAAGAGCCACCCACCATGTGGAAGAAATTATTCATCCAATACCTATCAGATAAGGGAATAATATCAAAAATATACAGGGCACTGACAGAACTTTACAAGAAAAAAACATCTAACCCCATCAAAAAAATGGGGAGAAGAAATGGACAGACATTTTGATAAAAAAGAAATACAAATGGCCAAGAGGTACATGAAAAAATGCTCCTCATCACTAATCATTAGGGAGATGCAAATCAAAACAACTATGAGATACCATCGCACACCACAGAGATTGGCACACATCACAAAGAATGAGAACAATCAGTGCTGGCGGGGATGTGGAGAGAAAGGAACTCTTATCCACTGCTGGTGGGAATGCCGTCTAGTCCAACCTTTATGGAAAGCAACATAGAGCTCTCATTTGATCCAGCTATACCACTCCTAGGGATATACCCTAGGAACACAAGAATACAATACAAAAATCCCTTCCTCACACCTATATTCATTACAGCACTATTCACAATATCCAGTCTCTGAAAACAACCAAGATGCCCTTCAACAGGTGAATGGCTAAAGAAACTGTGATACATATACACAATGGAATATTACGCTGCCATCAGGAGAGATGAAGCCATAAAATTTTTCTATACATGGATGTACATGGAATCTATTATGCTGAATGAAATAAGTCAAAGGGAGAGAGATAGATGCTGAATAGTCTCACTCATCTATGGGTTTTAAGAAAAATAAAAGACATTTTTGCAACAATCCTCAAAGACAAAGAGAGGAGAGCTGGAAGTTCCAGCTCACTTCATGAAGATCACCACAAAGAGTGGTGAGTGCAGTTAGAGAAATAACTACACTGAGAACTATCATAACCATATGAATGAATGAGGGAAGTGGAAAGCCTGTTTAGAGTACAGGTGGGGGTGTGGTGAGGTGGACGGAGATTTGGGACATTGGTGGTGGGAATGTTGCACTGGTGAAGGGGGGTGTTCTTTACATGACTAAAACCTAACCACAATCATGTTTGTAATCATAGTGTTTAAATAAAGATATTATTAAAAAAGAAAGACAAACAAAAAACTATGGTAAAGCAGCACAAAACACCACCACGCATCCTGGGTGAAGAGTGTACTACTATGAACCCAGTGTTACCCTTCTGTATAATATCTCTGAAATGAACTTTTGAGTAAACATGCTCAGGATGTTCAATTAATTCAAAAAGAATGGAACATGCTGTCATTAAAACACAAAAGGCTTTGAGAGCAAAGGTGAATAAATTGTAAACAGAAATGTCAAAACTGACAAACTTTGTAGGTTGTAAAATAAAAGTCTATGGTTTGTGAGCCTGCTCTGTTTCAATCCCCTTCAGCCGAACGGTCTGAATAAGGAGGGCAGTGGTGAAGAAACAATATACCAGTTAATCAGGAAAAGATGGAGAACATGGCATTCATGACCTTTTTTCTCTTTGCTCTCCCCATAAGCCAGAATTGCTTTCTTTATTCAAACCAATTCCCAATACCAGCAGGGTAAAACTAAGGGAGAGAAACAAAAGTACTTTTAGATGGGCTTTTACTTATGTCAGGGAAAGAGGAAACTGGGGAACATCTTTGTTTAGGATTGTTGACAAGGTCTCATCTTATAAACAATTATTTTGCCACATTTTCATAGATTTATTCATGTATACACATGCATCAATATAATATTTATCTTAAGAAAATCAGGAAGGTTGTGTGTTTGTTCTGTTGTTTTGTTCATAATAAAACTATCAGTATTCACTGAAAGACATGGAAGAATTGTCAATATAATGAATGGTACAGCTGGGACCGTACTCAGTGCATGACTTGAATATATAAAGGAATACTCTTTGGGTATATTTGGTTTTAAAAAAAGGCAAATGTCTCTGCTCAGCTAACTATTTCAGAGAAGGAAGACCAATAGGAACTGAAAAGGAAGGGAAGAAAGAGATTTCATGTTGTAATCAAAGGCAACTGAAAGACGCAGAGTAAACCACATGGCACTAATCTACATGTCATACTTTAATAAGTGAGTGCATTACTAATCCCACTAACATCAACAATAAATTACTTCTCATTCTGTCAAGTCTTTCTCAATGATCTCTGTCTCTCTAGATAAAATGTTCTATAATATAATATAATATAATTATATATAATATATAATGATATATAAGATGTAGGAGCCAGAGCAATAGCACAGTGGTAGGGCTTTTGCTATGCACACAGCTGATCCAGGATGGACCTCGGTTCGATCCCCGACATCCCATATGGTCCCTCAAGCCAGGAGCAATTTCTGAGCACATAGCCAGGAGTAACCCTTGAGCATCACTGGGTGTGGCCCCCAAAACTAAATATATATTAAATATATTTATATAATGTAATAATAATAGATGTAATAATAGCCAGAGAAAATAGAGATGAGAGCCAGGAGAATCAGGCCTTGGTTGAATCTTCTCAAATAGAGCTGAGGAATGCCATTAAGGCAGAGAAGAAAGAACTGTAAAAATGGTAATTGGAAATTACTCTGGACAAGAATTGAGTGCTGAAAGGAGATAAAATGATAGGCATAATCCCCCTCAAAATAAGATTACAAGCCACTGTTCTAAAAAAAGGGTGGGGTGGAGAAAGTGTGTGTATATGTTTGTGTGTGTACATGTTATGTGTATGAGTGAGAGAGTCAGAGACACAGAGGGAGAAAAAATATCTCCTCCATAGTCAACAGGAGGAGGGCAGAGGGAAGCTGGGAACACTGGTGGTGGGAAATGTGCACTTGGTGAAGGGTGTTGTTGTACATTGTATGACTGAAACTCATTAATACTTTGGATCTGTGAAAAAACTATTATAAACAATCTTTTAACTACAATGCTTAACTAAGTAATTAAAAATGTATCAAAATCAATAAAGCAATAAACAACTAGCTAACTGAAACAATTACTCTGACCCTACAATATTATTACTTGATAGGGTTTTGATATTTTACTTACTAGGTAGAATTCCACTATTCTTTACTAATAGCTAATTATAAAATTATTATTAGATATTAAAATCCTCGAATTTTATATGTATCCATTCTTTTTTATATTTCTCAATTTTTTCTTCTGTTCAATCCTTTTCTTTAGCATGGGAGAGAATGTTTTTTTTTTTTTTTTTTTTTTTTTAGAAAAACTTGTCCAAAGTATAGTCCTTTACCATCCTTGTTTAGTAGGATCTGCCTTGGTCCTGGTAAGAGACATAGAGACCAGATTCTTTGGCTACCACATAACAATATATTTTTGACACTACTACAGCTGGATATGTCTGAAACCTGGAAAAAAGAGAGTTTCTTTTTGGCAGAGTGATAGTGCAGCAGGTACAGGGCTTGTTTGCATGTAGCCAACACCAGTTTAATCTCTGTCACTATATAAGTTACACTGAGCCCCTCCAATGTGATGCTTGAGTACAACATTTGGAGTAAGCTTTGAGAAAACCACCCAAGCCCTACAAACCACCCCACAAAATTGCCTTGTTAAACATAGTTCTATGGTAAGTTGTTGAAGCAAGAAAGTAGCCTTCACCCACGAATAGCTAAAGCAATTCTTGGAAAGTGCATAACAGAGACATCACTTTCCACAATTTTAAATTGTATTACAAAACTATAATCATTAAAAAACATGGTATTGGAATAACAACATACCCTCAGATCAGTGGAATTGATTTGAGTATACAGAGAAAGTTCACCAGACAAACAGTTAACTAATATTTGATAAAGAGGCAAGAAATTCAAAATGGGTCAAGAAAAGTGTCTTCAACAAGTGGTGTTTGCACAACTGGTTAGCCACTTGCAAAAAAGCGAACACAGACCTCCAGCTATCACCATGCACAAAATTCAAATCCAAGTGGATTAAAGAACTTGATATCAGCCTGAAAACATAAGTTATATAAAACAACATGTAGGTAAAACACTCCATGACATTGAGACTAAAGGCATCTTCAAGGAGAAAAGAGCACTCACCAAATAAGTGGAAGCAGAGATAAACAGATGAGAATGTATTAAGCTGAGAAGCTTCTGCCCCTCAAAAAAGAGTGCCTATGATACAAAATCCACCACAGAATGGGAGAAACTATTCACCCAATACCCATCAGAGAAGGGGCTAATATCCAAAATATACAAGGTACTGACAGAACTTAACAAGAAAAAAATCTAACCCTACCAGATATTGGGGAGAAAAAATGAACAGACACTTTGTCAAAGAAGAAATACAAATGGCCAAAAGACACATAAAAATACTCCACATCACTAATCATCAGGGAGATGCGAATCAAAACAATAATGAGGCACCATCTCACACTATAGAGACTGGCACACATCACAAAGAACAAGAACAATAAGTGTTGGTGGGGATATGGAGAGAAAGAAACTTTTATTCACTGCTGGTGGGAATGCCATCTAGTTCAGCCTTTATGAAAAACAATATGATGATTCCTCAAAATACTGGAAATGGAGCTCCCCTATGATCCAGCTATACCACTCCTAGAGATATACCCTACGAACACAAAAATACAATACAAAAATCCCTTCCTCACACCTATATTCATTGCAGCACTATTTACAATAGCCAGGCTCTGGAAACGACCAAGATGCCCTTCAACAGATGAATGAATAAAGAAGCTGTGGTACATATATACAATGGAATATTATGCAACCATCAAGAGAGATGAAGTCATGAAATTTTTCTATATGTGGATGTACATGAACTCTTTTATTATGAGGGAAATAAGTCAGAGGGAGAGAGGTAGACATAAAATAGTCTCACTCATCTATGAGTTTTAAGAAAAATTAAGTAGATTATTGTAATAATACCCAGAGACAATAGAGATGAGGGTCAAAAGGACCAGCTCACATATGAGGATCACCACAAAAAGTAATGGTAGAGTTAAAGAAATAACTACATGAACAACTATGGTGACAAAGTCAATGAGTAAGAGAAGTTGAATGCCTGTCTCAAATACAGGCAGGGGTTGTGAAGAAGAGAGGGAGCATTGGTGGTGGAAATGTTGCTCTGGTGAAGGAGGGTGTTCTGTTTATGACTGAAACCCAACTACAATCATGCTTTTAATCATGGTGCTGAAATAATGATCTTATGTATAAAAAATAAAAATAAAGTAAATTATTTTTAAATGTAGTTGCCATCATTTATAAAAAAAAATAAAAAGCAGGGCCGGGAGAGATAGCACAGCAACGTTTGCGTTGCAAGCAGCTGATCCAGGACCAAAGGTGGTTGGTTCGAATCCCGGTGTCCCATATGGTCCCTCGTGCCTGCCAGGAGCTATTTCTGAGCAGACAGCCAGGAGTAACCCCTGAGCACCGCCGGGTGTGGCCCAAAAACCAAAATAAAATAAAATAAAATAAATAAAAAGCAGCCCTCTCCTCATTTTGCGACAGAGATATGAATGTTTTTCATACCAGCCATGAGAAATGTTTTCTGGGAAGTCTCTAGTCAAGATGTGGAAGTTGTGAGTTTTCTTGCATGAACTGAGTGTAAATTAGAAGAGGCTTTGTTTATATAGTGTGTGTGTAGAGGAGACTTTGTGACAGAATTACCAGTCCAGTGCTAAAATCTCTTATGGAATAAGGGCTAGGATTAAGTTAGCTTCTAAAAAACAAGTCATGACATCACGTTTTCTGAAGCAAAAAATTGCAAAAAATATTAAAGCCAAACATATACTCTGAGCTATGGATATATGAAGAAAGTTTAGAGGATGGAAGCTAGAGAATGGAACCAGTCTGTTCCTCACAAACTGGCTTGCCAACTTCAAAAAATTCATCAGCCATGGCCAAAGTACAGCATAGAGAGTAGGGACCAAGACAACAACTATCCATCAACTCACAACAATGAGAATGACACCGAGTAATAAGATTGGAAACAATATTTGTTGCTGGGATATGGTGACAAGTTAACTCTCATTCACTGATGGTGGGAATTTTGTTCAAATGAACCTTATGGAAAACAGAGTAAAAGACTGAGTAGGACTGAGTAGGAGATTCAGAGTGATAGAACAGTGGGTAGAATGATTGCCTTCTATACATTCAACCTTACTTTGATGCCTAGCATTCCACAGGTCAAACCAGATCCCTAGGAGTAATCTGAAGGGCAGAGAAAGGATTAACTCCTGAGCATTGCTGGGTTGCTCCTAGCCCAACCCCCCCAAAAAACCCTAAAAATGTTTGACTAGAAATGGAGCTCTCATATGACCCAGCTATTGTGCATTGTGTTCTTTAGTTTATACCCTCAAGATCAAACTATTTGAAAGGATATGATCACCTTCCTCTGCAACATGTAGCCCAATTGCTTAAACACAGGATCAACCTGGGTGTCTGAGATATGGCAGTGGATAATTAAAGTGACATAAATTCACAACAGACATGTCAGGGGTCTTAATATTGATGAAGTGGAAGTGAGATAGAGGTACATAGCTAAACAACAGATATATCAATATTGAAGCAGGAACAAGAACTCTGATAATTCATCTTAAATATGTGCTTGCTAACGAGGAAAACTGGGTGTTGCAAGGGAATGTAAGGACATTGGTGAAGAGAAGTTAACACTGGTGGTGTGATTGTGTTAGAAAATTGTATTTCTGATAGTTTCTGTATGAACTCAATTTATAGATCACAGTACCTAAATTAAAAACATTAAAAAGGTTAAATAAAAACCCATTTTGGTGTCCAAAATCTAGTCTTACTAGGACACAGTTATTTCTATACATGTACCTATTGTCTGTATACATTTCCCTAGCCTCCTCTCCTGTTCACCCCACTCCTTAACGGATTTCCTGTTAACTGTTAACTGCTGTACTGGGTGTTGGTGGCAGTTGGTTCCAGTAGAATAAAGATGAATGAGGAGGTAGGTGGGTGTGCTCTAGATCCACAGGGCCTATATGAAGTCCCTGGATTCCTACACTTTTTCTCTCTTTTATTACTGTCTTGATTTTTCTAATTATCGTGCCAACCCTGTATTATAATAGTGTCTATTAGGAAAATGATAGATGGAAGTGATCGCTCTGCACAAGAAAATATGCGCTGAAATGGGGGAAACTTAACAGGTGAGGAAAAACTACAGAGACAAAAAGGAAAGAGAGAAAGAGATACAGAGACAGAGAGACAGAAGCAATTTGCCTACTCTAGAGCAAGGCAAGGTAGGATGTGGGAGGTAAATGGTAAACATTGGTGATGTCAAAGGGAAGGGTGAACTGGTGAAGGATAAAGTTTATTGTATGACTTAAATCCAACACTGAACAAATTTATCACCAAGTTACTTTAAAAAAGCAATTACATTTTTCAAAAAAAGAGGAAAGCATATATTCTGCATGTATGAGACTTTGATTTGATCCCTAGAACTTCCTGGCCCCAAATAGCCATAGCTTCCATTAAAAAAGCCTAAAATAGCTTTAGGGATGTAACTAGAAAATAGAATCCTAATTTTTGGTAATAATTTAAAAATAAATACAAAATGTTAAACATAGTTTGCATGGCATTATGATTGAAAATTGTAATATGTAGCGCCTAGCATATGCAATCTAATATGAAGAATACAAATTATAAATGTCCTCTCTGACTTTTTTACTTGCAAAGTAGCCCAGCAGGATGGGCATTAGGACAAAGTCCCAAGTGACAGCACAAATTACATGCAGGACTTGCTGTGTAGAGGGTGTCTTCCTTGACTAGTGAGAATTTGGCTTTGGACACAGGGTCTCATATATCTAGGACATTTTGCGATGCAGTGAGTCCAGTGGCATAATGGAGTCAGAGGTTTTCCAAGCACATAAGCACACCACAATGAGGGCAGTAGTGGCTGACACAAAACTAATGAACTAATGATCAGGGGCAGGAATCCAGCTATAGGCACATCCCCAGGAAGGCTTTCTAGATCATCCTCTACTCTCTCCTGATTTGGAGAATTTCTCATAGGCAGCAAAAGGCAAGCAAAAAAAATTTTAATTCACTTTAACCACAATAAAAATGTAAAAAAAAATAGTCCTAATAGCTTGAGGCAGGTGCCTGATTCTGAGTGTCTGTGTGAAATATAGAAATGGGAAGAAAGATACCACATGCAGTTCTTAGTGAGGAGGCTTTTCCAGTTGTTGCAACAGAGTTACTTTGCTGGGAGAGACTTTCCTCAGTGTACCTGGGTTGGAGAAATTTAGATGGACATCAGCTGGCATCAGTACTATTGTCATCAAGTATGTGTTGCTTGTAGGGCCCATGTGCAGAAAGTCCCCTAGATTCCACTGGGTGGGTATAATGGGTCTTGCCAGGTCCCTTCTGCCCACCTGGCTTGGGAGAATTCTCAATGGCAGCAGCTGGGATGAGGACTAATGCTTGGGTATTGGGCAGAGGGTTCTGGGCATCAGTGTATCCCAGAGGCTGCAGAGTGATCTCTACCAGGTATGGGTGGGATGTTTCCCAGGTACCTCACTTGTCTCCAAGTGAGCAGAATTTAGTGGGGAGGTTTCCTTGTTTCCCTTCATACCTTAAATAGGATGATTTTTAGATAGACCACAGATGGCACAAGTCCTAGTGGCTGAGATTTGTTCACAGAATTCTGGGTTTAATGTGGTCCCTGATGAAGGGGTCTTTTTGCTCAGGAGGTAGGAGGGATACATTTAGGCCCCCTTCAAGGTCTCTGCTGTGTCAAGTGGAGGTAGAGATTTCCCACATACCCTCAGAGACCGAGATTGCAAGAATTCTCAATTGTCAGCAGCTGACAGCAGTGCTAATGGCTGGATATCAGTCTCAAGACCCTGGTATCAGCACCTCCCCTGGCAAATGTGGGGTTTTCTAGTGGCTTCCTAGATTGCTCAGCACACCTGGGCTTGAGAATTTTTCATTTGGCAACACATGACAGGAGTCATAATGTCTCTGCAGTGGACTCAAATTCCTTTGACTCACCCAAGGGAAGGCACTCCCCTTTGGGGTGTAAACAATGCTGGGAATTATACTCCTACTTGGTGTAGTATGTACTCATCTTGGTGTAGTGTGACTTGATGCATTGTTTGAGAAAGTCATTGAGGTCCCGTCAACAACATACTAGTGTCAGGAACATATTAGACTGGCAGAAGCTGGCAGCAGTAGGGAAGATGGGGTATCTTGTAGGTTCCAAGACGTCAGCGAACCCTGGGTCTTATATACAATCTCCACTGGGTGGGTATAGTTGAGGCTTTCGGCATTAGTTGGTACAAGTCCTAAAGAAGCAAGGTATCAGTTGTTAGGGAACCTCCTGGATATGAGGGGCATTCTCCCCCACTTCATGTGATTTAGAGGAGTCTATGCAAGTTATGTCACTATAGTCTGACCTTGGTGGTTTATTGGGGAGTATGTCCAGTATTTGAAAACATAATTCAGTATTTTACAACCTCTAGTATCTATAGCATCTGTCTACAAATACTGGCCGTCCCCTGCCTGGAGACAAGGTGGTTTCCATCTTCTTGGACAATAGCCTGCCAAATTGACCTGGGTAGGGTTGTGCTCAGACCATTCCCAGAGGTTCACTAATGATTGATTGTGACTTTTTAAATTTGTTTGAATTTATAGTTAAGAGATCCCACAATTTCAGGGCACAGAATTCTCTGATCTTTGTACTGTTTTCTCTAATTACAGTTAAAGTCAGGCCTTAAATAAGGTAAGTGTCTTTAATTCTTGCCTTTTCCTTGGAAGTAATTTAATATAATAATAATAGAGCTTCTGATGGTCTCAGCTACCAAATTAAGAAATTGCAGGGCCTGGAGAGATAGCACAGTGGTGGTGTTTGCCTTGCAAGCAGCCGATCCAAGACCAAAGGTGGTTGGTTCGAATCCCGGTGTCCCATATGGTCCCCTGTGCCTGCCAGGAGCTATTTCTGAGCAGATAGCCAGGAGTAACCCCTGAGCACCGCCAGGTGTGCCCCAAAAACCAAACAACAACAACAACAACAAAAAACTGAGGGTGAAGAGTTTTCATAAGGTGGGAAATCGGTTTGGGATTGGGGGGTTAAGGGATAGACAGATTTCTGAAGGGGGCAAAGGGATAGTATATGGAGGGGCTAGATACATTATAGGCATGGGTTGTTTGCATTTTAGGTTTGGCTCTCATGGAGGAGTCCTATCTCTGTGTGCTCATGCCCACATATAAACATACAATAATTAGCTTAGTTGTAGCTTAAGAAAAAGAGGAGGAGAGAGCAAGAAATAAGATGAGAACAGAAAGGTAGGTAAATCAAGTACAAGTGAGGTAAAGAAATTAATAGATCAACTAATAGAGATTGGGCCAGTGTGTCGAAGTTGGGAGGTTTTTTCAATTTCTAGATATTTTGTTAGTAATAGGGTTGGGCCTCCCTGTATGAAGGTTTCAGGATTAGGTGATGGCTGGAGCAATTTTTGATACACATAGGTTTCACATCTTGAGTACTAAAAATTGTGTTAGTGAGGTCTTTCTATATAGGTGATTATATATATCAAGTTTCCTTTCCTAAAGAGGAAGTAATAGTGTGGTTTTTATTTGAATTGGATTGAATTGATGATATTGAGAAGGAAGAGGTAGAAGAAGAAAAGGGAGAAAGAAGGAAGTGAGAAGAAAAGTAGTAGAAAAGAGAACGGGGATGTTAGTTTGCTTGAACATGTTCGATGAGTAGACCCTATTGTATAAGTCTGTGGGTCACAGTAGCTGTTTCAGTGGCCTGGCTGGTCACATGCTTCAGGTCCTAATAGAAGGCATAACCTATAGATAAAGGGTATGTTAAAGTGTTTTATCAAGACATTTTCATAATGCAGACTGAGTATAGTATCTAGTGTGACTGAGCACCAAGGTGCCACCTTCAGTTGTCCACCCTTTGTATCCAAGAACCTTTGTGGACAGAAAAGCTGAGAGGTTATTTTAAATATAGTAAGATTAAGGAATTAAAACATATTGTTATGAAATGCTTCCGTTGGAGTCAGTGACTTCCCATATTCTTTACTTGTAATCCTGTATAAGATCCCTAAGATGATGATAATGGGCCTTTGTAGTAAAAGGTTGATTACATACTTGTTCTCCCTATGCTGCTTTTTCTGCTGTTGCTGGTTTCTTTATGGTATAATGTGTAGTCGAGGCTTTGTGTTGTTCCTCTTCCACTTGTTTTGGACACTACTCCCCAGTAAATGTTGACAATTACAGTGTTTGGAGTTTCTACCCAGTTAAACCCTATTATTTGTTCATGGAGTTTTACCAGTATATATATGTACTTCAGAATAGTGCTATTATTCTGTGTTTATCTTTCATCTTCTGGCTTACTTCATTTAACATAATATTTTGTAGATCCATCCACGTTGCTGCAAAGTCTATGATTGTATCATTTCTAACTGCTATGTAGTATTCCATTGTGTATAAATACCACATCTTCATGATCCAATGGTCTGTTGTTGGACATCGAGGTTGGTTCCAAATCTTGGCTATTAGAATGAGGGCTGTGATAAATAGTGGGGTACACACATACTTTGGGATGAATGTTCTTCCGACTTGGGGATAGATACCGAGGAGAGCAATTGCTGGGTCATATGAAAGCTCAATTCTGAGTTAACTGAGCACTCTTCACACTGGAAAACAGTTTTTTTTATATGAGCTCCAGAATCAGAGGACCAAAAGGTATCAAAAGATAGACACAGCAACTCTCATTAGCAGATGAATTACATTGAAAGCTCTCAGAACTGTAGTCAAGTTATTTTCAGCAGATATATATTGGTACTGTTACTACAAGTGTCAAAATAAACACTATTAATATATTCACCTTTGTGAGTGGCTTTAAAGTAATAATGATTTTGTTTTCTGATCCTGTTCGCTTTTGTACCAAGAAAAGATAAACATGTAAAACTCTTCAATTGATTTTAACTATCACATCCATAAGCAAGTTCCCTATACAAGTATAGAAGAGTTTTTATTTTTAAAGCCAAGCTACACCAGTGGTCTGACATATGCTCTCCTCTTTTAGCTCCTCGGGCATGGACAAGAATAAAAGCATTTTTTGTATCACTAAGAAACACCAAAAAATGCAGGTATGCTTGCTGGTTTGTCCATTAATAAATGTTTTGGTTTCAGTCTTTTAATTCAGAATATATGGTTCAAGGGAAAAAAATAGTGTCCATTGGTGAGATTAACATGTATTTTCTTGTAGCTTTCCTTGTAGCTTTCCTTCTTCTCTTCCTGGAAGAGAAACCATAAAAACCCATTAGTTTTATTTCTACTCATTTTCACCCCATTAAGGACTTTGTCTTATTTCTCATTTTAATTGTCCTGGAATTCTCCCAAAAATTCTCAAAGGTTTAGTAATGATTGATTGATTGATTGATTGATTGTGTGTGTGTGTGTGTGTGTGTGTGTGTGTCTTGAATTTGTTTGAATTGAATGTGCTTAAGAAAGCCACAGGTTCAAGGTACAATAGTCTTTGATCTTTGCACTCCTTTCTCTAGGCACACTTGAAAAATTTTTATAAGAAACCTGGTAAGTATTCTGAATTTTTTCCTTTTATGTGGAAGAAATTTAATAAAATAATGATAGGGCTTTCTGATTGCCTCATCTACCAAGTCAAAAAATTGCATTGTGCTAGTAAGATCAGTACATGGGAGGTGAAGAATATCTTATTTCCTGGTGAAAATTTTATCTGTCGTTTTTTTCAAAAGAAATGTATTTTATTCAGGATTTTTGATTAAGGGTTAGAATGTCTAGTCTATGTAACAGTAGATACATTGAATGGCACCTCATTTTGAGAACCAAATATCTCTCTTCATAGTGTATTATACTTGTATTCACAGTGCCAAGAATCATTTATGTCTCCCAACACTATCTCATGTAATGTATTATGCACTTTTCTTACATACATGGGTTCACCCTTTACCACACTCATACCTGGAAGTTTCTTTAGATTCCACTTCTGGGTGGACAATGATGACTGAATGGCCCCTGTACCTGTGAGCTAATGAACAAAGACACCATGTGAGTCCTCAAGGATAATGCTCTGGAGCAGTAACCTGGTAGGTGACACATTGAATTACTTAGTTCCTGAGAAAAGAATATCCTAGCATTCAAATTTAGTCTTTGAAGTACCTGATCTTCTGGCACAAAAAAAGAGTGCCCTCTATTACAGAGGCTCATCTGGGAACACACAAAACCAGAGGAGTAATATCAACATTTTATTTTATTTTATTTTATTTTATTTATTTTGTTTAAAAACACCACCCATCATTAGTGCAACATTCCCATCACCAATGTCCCAAATCTCCCTCCTCCCCACCTGACCCCCACCTGTACTCTAAACAGGCTCTCCATTTTCTCATACATTCTCAATATTAGGACAGTTCAAAAGTGTAGTTATTTCTCTAACTAAACTCATCACTCTTTGTGGTGAGCTTCCTGAGGTGATCTGGAACTTCCAGCTCTTTTCTCTTTTGTGTCTGAAAATTATTATTGCAAGAATGTCTTTCATTTTTCTTAAAACCCATAGATGAGTGAGACCATTCTGCGTTTTTCTCTCTCTGACTTATTTCACTCAGCATAATAGATTCCGTGTACATCCATGTATAGGCTAAAGAAACTGTGGTACATATACACAATGGGATATTATGCAGCTGTCAGGAGAGATGAAGTCATGAAATATCAACATTTTAGCACATAAATTTATTCTATTACAAGTCAAAAATACTTGGAAATTGCCCTGCCATCAATCAGTGAAGTAGGAAAGTATGTGGGAGATACATATCAACAATTGTCATCCAGGGATTGTGTGGTCCCGTGAACCTGCCAGGAGTGATTTCTGAGTGCAGAGCCAAGAATAACCGCTGAGCACTGCCAAGTGTGGCCCAAAAACAATGAAAAGTCAAAAATTAAAACGAATTATCATCCAGAGATGACACATCAATTGATCAAAGCAGTGAGAATCAGGCATCGTATAAATACCTCCAGTTCAGAAAGGTTGGATTAGGTTTCGATGTCTCTAACAAGCGAAGTTCTTGTTATGAAACTTAGGGACATAATACATACAAATATCAACTTATTGGAATTTAAATCATTATTTTGCTATCATGGTTATTCCATTAGGGTGTTCTAGTGTTATTCTGTTCCAACTTTATTTTGAATGTTCTGGCAAATGAGTTCACTGAGTAATCCCAAGCAACTCTATATGAATTCTAATGACTATTTTCTCACAGGATGGATCAAGATCCAATACAAATGGCAAGTGCATCCACGAAACAATGTGAAGTTAAACTTTGTGAAGTTAAATCTTTTGAACCAAAAGCATGTTCTATGTACAATAACTACAATGACCTTGGTAAAACTGTATAGTAAGTATCCTCTTTTAAAGGAAACATTTTTATTATTTTATTTATTAATATCTTTAAGCACTGAAGCAGACATTCTTGCAAATATCTCTTTCCCTTGTATAATTCAAGAAGACATTATCTTCTATCTATATTTAAATAATTACCTATATTGTGTTAGAAGCTCTTCTCCACTTTGACAGTTATTTTGTTTTTTGGGTTTTTTTTTTTTTTGTTTGTTTGTTCTTTTTGGGCCACACCTGGTGATGCTCAGGTTTACTCCTGGCTGTGTTCAGAAATCACCCCTGGCTTGAAAGACCATATGTGACCCCGGGAGAGCAAACTGTGGTCCTTCCTAGACACCTCACCGCTCTGCGCCACAGCTTTGGCCCCTCCACTTTGACAATTTTAACCTATAGGATCAAAGATCAAATGTCCAGCCTCATTGACCTGGGTGACATACCAGTGAAAAGATCTTTCCATACTTTTTCTTCCCATTATATTTCTTGAGACTTTTAACGGACATTTCCATCTAACTTGCTAATTACACCAAAATAACAGATGACTTAGGTAAAAGCTGCACATTGAGGTATGTGTTTTATAATGCTTTCTTCTCTCTCTCTCTCTCTCTCTCTCTCTCTCTCTCTCTCTCTCTCTCTCTCGGCATGTATATGTTTCTGTAGATAAATGTAGCTGACAGCGACATCAGCGACATCAGCTCGGATGGTACTGTGAAAGCACTCACTTAGACGCTGAGATATTTCAAGTGGAGAAAGGGGGGCATTCTAATGTTGAGTTCTGTAGTGGTAAGTGTTACAGTTTAAAGAGAAACATATTATGTCATGAAAATATTCCTTAGAGAAGAAGCCTTTTTATAACCTCTTTGTTATGATATAATATGAAGTTCACTGTATCTACATGTCATTTACTACTTTAAGATACTGAATGTGCCAAAAACCCAGTACCTGAAGTGTGGGTAGATTGTCCCTGAAGAGAATCATACAGGGTCACTGATGAAGCAGGACCATTGGGGAAATGGTGATTCTGGAAGACCTAGGCAACGAGCCTGGTTTCAGGAAGACAGGAGCTTTGCTCACCCTCTCTTCCCAAGAAAGCCATCTTTCTCCTATGTGGGTCAGTGTATCCACAATCTTTTTTTTTTTTTTTTTTTTTTTGTTTTTGTTTTTGTTTTTGGGCCACACCCGGTGACGCTCAGGGGTTACTCCTGGCTATGCGCTCAGAAGTCGCTCCTGGCTTGGGGGACCATATGGGACGCCGCGGGATCGAACCGCGGTCCGTCTCCTAGGCTAGCGCAGGTAAGGCAGGCACCTTACCTCCAGCGCCACCGCCCGGCCCCTAGTGTATCCACAATCTTTCAAGGCTCAGTTTACATCTCATTCAAGAAAAGAGTGAGTCTATGGAGCCAGCTTGGTTCCAACTTGGTGTCTGTATAGGTGGGCATAGTTACAAATACCAGACTTTCCTGAGGAAGGAAGAAATGTGGAAGAGAGCCCACACTTGCTTCAATAAGTGCTATTTTATTCATCTTTGGGAAAGATATTCATTCTAGTATTATCCATAAATGGCCTTTAGTAAGTAGAGGGACCTTCTTTAGTCCCTAGACAGCCCAATATGATATTATGATGGTGCCTTTCCTTTTTTTTTGGTGTGGTTGTTAAATGAACTGATTTGCATGTGTTGGACACCCCTTGCATTCCTGGGATGAAACCCACTTGATTGTGGTACATGATGAGCTGTTAGATTCTATTCGCTAAGATATTGTTCAGAAAATGTTGTTTATTTTAGGGCCAGAGGTCCAGTGGTCTGGGCTTATTCATTGGCAGGACTTGGGAGCCACATGTGTTGCCACAGATCAAACTTTATTGTGCATGTATGGCAAGTGCTGGTCCTGTTGTTACCAATAACTTTTGAGAATCTTTTGGTCAATATAATTATCAGGGAGGATTATTTGCAATACTTAATTCTCTTATGATTTCTAAGTGCTTTGGCTGTTACTGTGATACAGGTATTTCTGCTTCTTTCTATTTGAGGAGTTGTGACATGAACCTGGTATGATGACTGTGGAAAAAGAGCTTGTGTAGCTCACCAGTGAATACAACAGGACCAGGGTTATATTCTAAGGGAAATTCCTCTTTATGATTTCTGATTCATCAATGATGATTGGTCTGTTCTTGTTTTCTTGCTTACTTTTTTTTTTTTTTTTTGGTTTTTGGGCCACACCCGGTGACGCTCAGGGGTTACTCCTGGCTATGTGCTCAGAAGTCGCTCCTGGCTTGGGGGACTATATGGGACACCGGGGGATCGAACCGCGGTCCATCCAAGGCTAGTGCAGGCAAGACAGTCACCTTACCTCTAGCGCCACCGCCCGGCCCCTTTCTTGCTTACTTTTAGATTACATAACTCCTAGAAAAGTCCATGTCCTGTGTGTTCTCAAGCTTGACAGTATTCATAATAATTTTTCATGATAGGTTAAATTTTGGGTTTAATCTCTGTCCATTTATCAATGAGTCAGTTCATTTTGCTCATTTTATTTTTCCCACAAGAGTCCAGCTAAAGGTGTGTGTTTATTCTTTGGAAGAACCTATTCTTGTTTTTATAGACTCTGTCTTGATTTATGTTTCTTTAATCTTTTGCTCAGTTTCATTATTTCCTTCCTTCCTACTAGTTTTGTGTTTCATTTAATATCGTTTCTCCAGGTGTTTTAGAGCAGTGTTTTAGTTGTTAATTTGAGCATTTTCTTCTTTCTGGATGGACATTTGACTTTTCCCCTTAGAATAGCATTTGTTAGTCCCATAGATTACTTCATTTCATATTTAATAATTTTCTCTCTGATTCGGTTACTATTATCAGCATATTGTTCTATTTCAGGTGCTTGAATTTGTTGCCATCTCCTTTTTGTGGTTAAATTCTTCCTTCATAATAATGCAATCTGATAGGATACTTGGTGTTATTTCTTTATTTGATTATTTATATATGTTTGAGCTATGCCCTGATAAATTATCTTTTTTTATACTTTATTGATTGATTGATTGATTTTTGGGTCACACCCGATGGGGCTCAGGAATTACTTCTGGTTCTGCACTCAGAAATCACTCCTGGCAGGCTGGGGGACCATATGGTATACAGGGAATCGAACTGGGTCCCTCCTGGGTTGAATGCATGCAAGGCAAACACCCTCTAGCTGTGCTATCTTTCAGGCCCCTGATAAGTGATCTTTATTGGGGGTGGTTCTAAATTTATTAACTGTACAAAAACTATAAATTTTTGCTCTTTTTTCTTTTTCTTTTTGTTTTTTGGGCCACACCCGGCAGTGCTCAGGGGTAACTCCTGGCTGGCTGCTCAGAAATAGCTCCTGGCAGGCACGGGGGACCATATAGGACACCAGGATTCGAACCAACCACCTTAGGTCCTGGATCGGCTGCTTGCAAGACAAACAACGCTGTGCTATCTCTCCGGGCCCAAATTTTTGCTCTTTTTGATAAAGGGAGGCTCTATTTGTAAAGTCTTTTTTCATTTCTTTTATATTCCTCATTTTTATCTTTGATCTCCATTGGTATTCTGACTTATGTGCCTAATGCTAAAACTGGACTCTTGAAGTTACCCACTAGTATTGTGTTTGTAATTTGTGAACAGAAGCTTTAAAAAGTTGCTAAGAACTTATTTGATGTGACTGTTTGAATAAAGTTACTTTATGATGGATTTATCTGCCATTAAGTTTTCCCTCATTATTTCTTATTATGTGTCTTAAGTGAATTCTGCTTGTCTGAAATTTAAATGTCCATCCCAGGTTTCATGTAAGTTAGCTTTTTTTTATTTCTTTTATTCTTTTACTTATAACCTGTATTTTTCCTCTTAATTTCAAAGCATTTCTCTTGTTAATTTCAATTTTTTTCCTTAACCAGTAAGTAATTAGACACTTTTCTTGATAAATTCAGCCACTCAGTGTCTTTTCAATGCAAAGTTTAATCCAAAGGCACTCAGAAAAAATTGGTACAAATTAATTTGTCAGAATTGCTTTTCGAGGAGAATTTGCTAAGTTTCCCTGTCAAATATTTGTTTTTATGAAAAACTATTGGCATTTATAGCATGGTTGTAACAAAATTTATTTTTTTGAAAATTATTTAAGAACCATGGCTACAAAAATGTTTGTAGTTGAATCTCTGTCATAGAAGTACACCCCACTTTACCAGAAAAACTTTCCCACCTCTAATGACCCCATTACCCTTCTCCCCCATCCTCTGCCTGGCATTGTATCTCTCTCTCTCTCTCTCTCTCTCTCTCTCTCTCTCATTGTCATGATAGCTATCAGTGCAGTTATTTCTCTAACTGCACACTCCACTCTTTGTGGTAAGCTTCAGATCATGGACTGGTCCTTCCAGCATTGTATCTCTCTCTCTCTCTCTCTCTCTCTCTCTCTCTCTCTCTCTCATTGTCATGATAGCTATCAGTGCAGTTATTTCTCTAACTGCACACTCCACTCTTTGTGGTAAGCTTCAGATCATGGACTGGTCCTTCCAGTACTCATCTCTCTTGTCTTTGGGTATTATTAGCATATTGTCCTTTATTTTTTATTTTTCTTACATTCCACAGATAAGTGAAACTATTCTGTCTCTCTCTTTCTGACTCATTTCATTCATCACAATAGTTTCCATGTTCAACCATACACGAGCAAATTTCATGACTTCATTTTTCCTAACAGCTGCATAGTATTCTCTATTGTAGGAGTTCCAAAGTTTCTTTAGCCACTTACTGTTGTCAGGCCTCTGGGTTTTTTCCAGATACTGTCTATAGCAATGGCACTGCAATGAACATAAGAGTGCAGAGGATATTTTTGTATTATGTTTTTGTGTTCCTAGGGTATATCCCTGGAAATAGTATTTCTGGGATCATATGTAAGCTCAATTTCCAATTTTTTGAGGAATATCCATATTGTTTTCCAGAAGAGCTACACTAGACAGCATTCCCACCAGCAGTGAATGAGAGTTCCTTTCTTCCTGCTGCCATGCCAGCACTGTTTGCCCTTGTTCTTTGTGACGTATGCTAGTCTCTGTGGTATAAAGTGCCTTTCTAACACACACTCAGTTTATTCAAGAAAACTCACAGCCACAACTTCCACACCTTGACTAGAGACTGCACAGAAAAATATTTTTTATGGCTGGTGTGAGAAAACATGTATAGATGTCTTCTTATAATCTGAGGAAACGGCTGCTTTCTTACTTCATCAACTATGAACTATGCTTGGAACTATGCTTAAACTATGCTCAGAAATCGCTCCTGGCTTGGGTGACCATATGGGACACCGGGGGATCGAACCACAGTCAGTCCAAGGCTAGTGCTGGCAAAACAGACACCATACCCGTGCCACTGCTCTGGCTTTTTTTTTTTTTTTTAAAGTAAAACACCTTTATTGTGCACCAATTTCTCTGTGACAAATATAGTGAATTAAATGATTCAGAACTGAAACAATTTAGGTATGCTTAGCAGTTTGTCTATTGACTTTAGGGTGTGGTTCTCGAAATTTTTACTCTTAATTTCTTCCTTTTTTTTTTTTTTGCATGTAGACCAAAACACAGAAAGAAGTCATCAATCATCATTATATGTACTGTGAATTCACTCATTTAAAAAACATATGGAGTTTCAAAGAGAGGGGAAAGGGTGCATTCTTGTGTTTGGTTCTGTAGTGATTAGAGGTATCTCCTTTAAGCACCCAATTCTTTTGTTTTTTAATTTTTATTTTTTTTTATTTTTTTATTTTTTTGGTTTTTGGGCCACACCCGGTGACGCTCAGGGGTTACTCCTGGCTATGCGCTCAGAAGTCGCTCCTGGCTTGGGGGACCATATGGGACGCCGGGGGATCGAACCGCGGTCCATCCGAGGCTAGCGCAGTCAAGGCAGGCACCTTACCTTTAGCGCCACCGCCCGGCCCCTAATTTTTATTTTTAATTATGAGAACAAGGGTGCAAAGAAAGAGGACAAGGTAAAGTTACAGTGGAAGGACAATCACCCATAACATAATTCTCAGAAGTCCCCTTGCTGATATCTTAACTTTGAAATTTCAGCCAAAGAACATTAAGATAAATAAGACAGAATCCATGTACAATTACTTTGTCCCTCAAGTCCCCAGATTGTAACACATTATAATATTTCTTAACAGTATACAAGGCAATCTAAAGCCATAAAACTTACGTAACTCCTTAAACATTACAGGCATAGTATTTTCTTACATTTCCATATACATGCATATTAGCTTAAGTTAACCTCAAATTTTAAGTGAGTTCTTTTTAAGGATTAGAGTCAAAGGAGCACAGTAAAAATGGTGTTAGAGTGGCAATTGTTGTTTGCATAGGCCCACCAAAATATGAGGGACATGGAAAGAAATAACCTTGGCCTAAGTACAAAGAGACCAGACCCCTGAAGTTTCCTGGCACAAGACCAAGTCTAGGCTCCAGGCAAGCTAGATCGTCCAATCCAATACATTGTCTATAGTGCCAACACACTTTTATTTTTCACACAGTCTCTGTTGTTGGTATCATGTTTCTGTATTAAAGATCCTGGAATCTGCATATCTTACATTGAAGTCAGGATGTGGAGCATCTTCTCCTTTCACCTCACAATCAAAGGGCAATGCAGGGAGCCCTGTCCTGTAAGCAGGTCGTTGTTGTTGTTAAGTCTTCTCAGTGTTAAGGGAAGTCTCTTTTGAGCAGGTCGAAGTCTGAGCAGTGTAGGTCTTCCGTGGTAAAGGATTGCTTCCAGGTGATGTTATAGACCAGCCTGGATGTTTCGTGGATGGCTTCCCAGGTTCAGAATGAGAATGGAAAATGCCCTTTCTTCTGAGGTCTGTAAGCACCCAATTCTTGTCCAGATTAATCATTTATAGCTATCACGGTCATAGTAGTCCCGTCTCTGTCCTACCTGCACTCTTCAACTATTTGTGGGAAGCTTCCTACCATAGACTGGTCTTCTGGCCCTCATTTATATTGCTTCTGGATATTACCATACTATCTTTTTTTTCTTATAAGGAGTAGAGTATTTTATCTACAGAGACAGAGATCACAGAGAAAGACTCTACACTGATGAAAATTAAATGCAACTGGGATTAGCAATGCATTCATTCATTAAATTCTGAAATGTAGCTTAGTGACATGTAATTTTCTCTGCATCTTTCAAGTTGCCTATTATTACAATTGGAGAGCTCTTTTTTTTTTTTTTTCTTTTCAGTTCCTTTTCAAACTACATGAACCACCCCTGTGCAAAGAAATGAGAGTTTGGAGGTAAGCTTACCTTTTAAATTGTTATGTTAAAATGGATTTTTTGTTTTTATTTGGAATAAAAATGTAAGATTCTAAGAGAGTTAAGAATTTTTAAGACTTGTTTAAGAGTTTTAAAAGTTGTTGTGTATACAAGAAATAGTGTTTTTGCTGGAAGTCTTGAATATCTATCTCTTCTTTACTCTTATAACTTTGGAATAAATTTGTAAGTTCTTCAATTAAACTTCATTTTATAAATGAAAAATCATCTTTCACTAATACCTAAATATTAGAGACAGTGTAATAGAAACTCTTCTCCACTTTGACAGCTTTGGTTAATGAAGTAAGAGACAAGATGTCCAGCCCCATGGACTATAGGGATGTGTGCCAGTGGCAAAGATTCTCAGACTATTAATGATTCGCATTTTATTTTTTGAAAACTTTGGTCAACCATAGTTTTCCATCTGGCTTCCCAATAATACAAAAACATGCAAAGGCCTAGTAAATATAGGGTGAATCTGACTGTCATACTGTGTCATCTTTTTTTAGGTTGGCACAAGCATCCTTAATGATGGTATGTAGTGTGGAGTGACTCACTCAAAATTTTAATATATTTATACAGAGTTATTCTGATCTTGGGTTCTGTTGGGGTTAGAGGTATAATTTAAAGAGAATTTATATGTATACCTCTGATAACATATGGATGGGCTTTCTTTTCATGGATTTGTACCCAAAATACTCAAAATTCAAAAATTTTTGAATATTCCCTATCAATATTATCTTATCTCCTTCACTTTTTTATGTATATATACACCCTTGTATTATATGTCTGTCTCAATCTGAGGAGAGGGCTGCTTTCTTGCTTCATCAACTTTCCATGGAACTATGCTTCACAAGGCAATTTTGTGGTTTGGTTTGTAGGCCTTGGACGGTTGGAAGACCCAAAAAATTGCTCAGGGCTTACTCCTAGCTTTGTACTCAGGGGATTGCATTAGCGGTACTCAGGGTAACCTGTGTAGTGACAGGGATCAAACTGTGTGGGCCACATTCAAGGCAAACCTATACCCGCTGCACTATCATTATTACTATTGCTCTGCCAAAGAGATACTCTCTTTTCTCCTGGTTTGGGGACATATGCCAGCTGTGGTAGTGTCAAAAACATACTCATATACATGCATAGTGTCAAAAATACACTCATACATTTATGTAGCCAAAGAATCTGGTCTCTAGCTCTTGTACCAGGAAGGACCAAGGCAGATCCTACTAAGGAAAGGTGGTAGATACTTTGGACAAAACTGTCTATAAAACCCTCTCCTCTGCTGCCAAGATAGAAGTAATCAGAAGAAAATTATCAGGAAATATAAAAAAAGAATGTATAAAATTTTTGAGAATCTTGGGACCAGAGAAATAGCATGGAGGTAGGGCGTTTGCCTTGCATGCAGGACAGTGGTTCAAATCCCAGCATTCTATATGGTCTCCTGAGCCTGTCAGGAGCAATTTCTGAGCATAGAGCCAGGAGTAACCCCTGAGTGCTGCCAGGTGTGACCCCCCAAAAAACCCCAAAATTTGAGAATTGTAATATCTAATAATAATTTTATAATGAGTAGTTAGTAAATAAATAAGAGAAAAGTGGAATTCTACCTAGTAAGTAAAAATTTAAAACCCCTATTAAAACAAATAATAAGGGCTCGGAGAGATAGCACAGCGGTGTTTGCCTTGCAAGCAGCCGATCCAGGACCAAAGGTGGTTGATTCGAATCCCGGTGTCCCATATGGTCCCCCGTGACTGCTAGGAGCTATTTCTGAGCAGACAGCCAGGAGTAACCCCTGAGCACCGCTGGGTGTGGCCCAAAAATAAAAAAAAACAAAAAACAAAAAAACAAAAAACAAAAAACAGATAATAATATAAAGGTAGAATAATTTTTTAGTTAGCTAGTTGTTTTTTCTTGGTTGATTTTTATAAATTTTTGATTACTTATTTAAACACCGTGGTTAAAGGATTGTTCATAGGGGCTGGCATGATAGCACAGCGGTAGGGAATTTGCCTTGCACGTGGCAAATTCAGGTTCAGGATGCACCTGAACCTGGGTTCTATGCCGAGCGTCCCATATAGTTCCCCAAGACAGGAGCTATTTCTGAGCACATAGCCAGGAGTAACCCCTGAGTGTCACCAGGTGTGACCCAAAAGCCAAAAAAAAAAAAAAAGATTTTTCATAATATACTTACCCATATATTCCAGTATAAGCCAGCCCAAATATAAGCTGACCCGCCACCTTAATTTTACCCTAAAAACTGGAAAAACTAAGTGATCTGAGTATAAGTTGAGGTGGAAAATGCAACAGTCACTGGTAAATTTCAAAAATGAAAATTTATACCCCAAACAATTACTATAATTGAGGAGTCAGTAGGTTCAATGTTTTTCAATATCTATTGCTAAAGAAAAGCTGTAAACTTGCAACAATAGCTTTAAACTTGAAATGAAGTGCAGGAAACTAGCTTAACAGGTAATCAAGCTAAATCATAAAGGTTAAAATTTTTCAAAAGTAGATTCCTCCTCCTCCTCCTCCTCATCTGTATGTCCAAACAGCTTCAGCTGTATCTGTTATGAGGGCATCAGCATAGACATTGTCATCATCACTGAGTTCGCAGATATCATCACTTCTGTCGGTCTCATACAAAGCTCAGAGTATTGTGGGTTTAATAGTTCACTGGCATCCAGTTCAGTTCAGCCGCCTACCACTTCAACTCAGCCTCGACGTGTGGACTGAGCTGAAGCACCGCCCCCTTCAGTAGACAGATGAAAAAGACTGGAGACTACGTGCATTTGATTCTACGCACGCGCACAGAACCAAATAACCTGTAGAATCGAGTATATATGGTAGTTTTTTTTCATAATCCAAAGTATTCATGATTTAGTTTCAGTCATGCAATGTATAACACCCTTTACCAAGTGCACATTTTACCAGTACCCCTCTGCAATCCCCCTGATATCTATGAAGCAGACATTTTTCTTCTACCTCTCTGCCTCTATCTCACACACAACACACATAACACACACACACGCACACACACTTTTTTTTCTTCCCTTGCCCCCTTTTACACACAGTGATTTGTAATATTATTACGAAGGTTATCATACCCATCATTTTATCTTCCTTTAGCACCCAGCACCCAATTCTTGTCCAGCATAATTATTTCCAAATACCATTGTCACAATTGTCCCTTCTCTGCCTTATTGACACCCTTCAACTATATTTGAGAAGATTCTGACCATGGATTTGGTCCTCCTGGCCCTCATCTCTATGGTCTCTGTATATTATCTTTTTTTTCTAATAAGTTGTAGACTAGATTATCTACAGAGACAGAGATAAATGAGAAGACTTTGAGGTGATGAGAATGGATTTATTTTTATTTATTTATTTATTTATTTATTTATTTATTTATTTATTTATTTTGGTTTTTGGGCCACACCCGGCGGTGCTCAGGGGTTACTCCTGGCTGTCTGCTCAGAAACAGCTCCTGGCAGGCACGGGGGACCATATGGGACACCGGGATTCGAACCAACCACCTTTGGTCCTGGATCGGCTGCTTGCAAGGCAAACGCCGCTGTGCTATCTCTCTGGGCCCAAGGATTTATTTTTGATGCTAGTGGGATTAGTAATATACTCATTAATTAAATTATGACATGTAGCTTAGTGCCATATGGTTTTCTCTGTATCTTTCAAGTTGCCTTTGATTACAACGTGAGATCTCTTTTTCCCTTCTTTTTCAGTTCCTGTTGGCCTTCCTCCTCTGAAATAGAAAGCTGAGCAGAAGTCATTTGCTTTCTTTAACCAAATATACCCAAAAAACATTCCCTTATATATTCATGGGGGTAGGCTAAATGGTAGAGTCTCAGCTGTACCATTAAACTGACAATTCTTCTTTGTCCTTCAGTAAGTATTAAAGATGTAGAAGATTTTTGAATATTTAGATAGAGAAGAATTTCTCTATTTGGGAAGGTATTTTTTATTTTTGTTTGTTTTACACAAAACATCATTGTTAAATTAAATAATGAAGAGGCCCTTTTGATGGGCTTGGATGGTGGTGGATGGTGAATGGAGGCATTTCTTTGCCATTCCAGGACACATGGCTCCAGCTGGCAGGTATGTGGGTTCAGGAGATTGGCGGGTAGAAAACTCACAGGCAGGCTTCTTCAGGAAATAACATCTTTATTTGCCCTGGCCAACATGTATGGCCTATCATAACTATTAAGCATGCTATCCTTAGCTTGCTCTGCATCTTAGCTTCTTTCATCCATCTCTCCTCCTGCAGCTTCTCCAACTCCATCCATACAAATCTCCTTTTTCCCCTGAGGCCAAACTTTTGTAACCTTTCCAAGACCCCTCCCAGAAATGGGAGGTCTTTCTTATAGGTAAGGTTACACAGGAATAATGAGGGGTAGGGTTACACACCATTATTGTGCACCAATTTCTCTGTTTTAGGAATTGCTTTGAAGACAACAAAGGTAAAAAATTTTCTTAGAACCAAACTTTGAAAATGACCTTATTGAGAACATAAAAACCGGCAGGCTTTTGCAGAAGCCGGGTCCCTGTTTGGGACATCAGGCGTGGAAAATCCATGAATCTACGCCTGCCCAGTGGGGCCTAACTGTGAGTGCTACCTGTAAATGTCTGCCTACTGTCCTCTTGCGTGAAACTCTTGGGAGTGGGGCAAAAGAGGCTCCAGAAAACTTGCTCTCCCAGAGGCCATTTTCAGGGCGGGACTCCAAAACATAAAAACCGGCAGGCTTTTGCAGAAGCCGGGTCCCCTGTTTGGGACATCAGGCAGGGAAAATCCACAAATCTACGCCTGCCCAGTGGGGCCCAACTGTGAGTGCTACCTGTAAATGTCTGTCAACTGTCCTCTTGCGTGAAACTCTTGGGAGTGGGGCAAAAGAAGCTCCAGCAAAGCAAAACCGCTCCGCTTCGCTACACAGCCATGTGCTCTTTCTAAGAAAAGAACACCATCACAACAAGAAGAAAAAATCACACTAAGAACTGTGCTATATCACAGAAGCAAGCATTTCTCTCCGGACTGTCTTCTCTGTTGCATGCTCGGGCCTAAGATTTGATCCAGTGTGAGGCTTCATCCACGGAGGACTCCCCTCCCTTAGAGGCAAGTCAGCCCATCCAGAAAGGGAGGAGCCAGAGGAGTGTGCTGTCTGCATCATATAGCCAATGAATACCACCACAACACGTAGAAAAACCCACAATACAAGTGTGACAATGGGGAAACAACACAGGCCAGCATCAGACATAGAGAATGAAGATGACGATTCTGATGACCAGATAATGACCAACCAACTAATCAACCTCTCAGATAAGGACTTTAGACTAGCAATATGGAAGATGCTCAAAGATCTCAGAGAAACGATGGATTGAGTTGAACAGAACACTAATAAGAACCAAGAAAATATGAAGACAGAAATCACAAAACTCCAAACTGAAATAACATGTCAACTAACAGGCCTGAAAAAGTCAGTAAACGAAGTGAATGAAAAAATGGATAAGCTCTGGGACAGGGTATCAGAAGCTGAGAATAGATTTGGTGCTGTGGAAGATGAGATACATAACAATTCCATACAGCAGGAGAGATTGGAAAAAAAACTTAAAGCAAATGAGCAGATAATGGAAAAATTAGTCAAAGAATGGCAACAGATGAAAATAGAAGTCTATGATAAGATCAACAGAAACAACTTAAGAATCATTGGAGTCACAGAGACCCAGGAAGAAAATTTCCAGGAAGAATCAACGGTCAAGAACATCATTAAAGAGAAACTTCCAGAGCTAAAGAATATATGTGATCAAATCCTGCATGCTTGAAGAGTACCAACCAAAAGAGACCCCAGAAAAACCACCCCAAGACACATCCTAGTCACAATGACAAATCCCATAGATAGAGACAGAATTCTGAAAACAGCAAGATCAAAAGGGGAAATTATGTTCAAGCAAGCATCCTTGAGATTTACAGCAGACCTGTCACCAGAAACACTCAATGCCAGAAAGCAGTGGTGGGATATTGTGACAAGACTGAATGAAATGAATGCTTCACCCAGAATACTATACCCAGCAAAACTCACTTTCCGGTTTGACGGACGAATACATGGTTTCACAGACAAAAAGCAGCTCAGAAACTTTACAGACACAAAACCAGTCTTAGGAGAAAAACTGAAAGACCTAATTTAAGACGAGACTAACCAAAAGACACACCAACTTTCAATATAAAGATGGCATTAAATCCCAGGACAATTCTTTCAATGTCAATGGACTAAATGTGTCGAGAGACACAGAGTGGCTAAATGAATCAAAAAACTCAATCCAACCTTCTGCTGCCTACAAGAAACACACCTGAATAGTCAGAACAAACATAGACTCAAAATAAAAGGCTGGAGAAAAATTATCCAAGCAAACAACACCCATAAAAAAGCTGGAGTGGCCATACTAATATCAGATAATGCAAACTTTATACTCAGGAAGGTTGTAAGGGACAAAGATGGACATTTTATATTAATCAAGGGGTATGTAGAGAAGGAAATAACTCTCCTAAACATATATGCACCGAATGAGGGGCCAGCAAAATATTTAATACAACTGTTGACAAATCTGAAAAATAATATCAACAACAGCACAATAATTGTGGGGGACCTTAACACGGCTTTGTCAACACTGGATAGGTCAACCAGACTGAAACCCAACAAGAATATACTAGACCTGAGGAGAGAGAAATGGAAGAAAGAGGCCTAGTGGATATATATAGGACACTCCATCCCCAGAAACCTGGATACACATTCTTCTCCAATGTACATGGGACATTCTCCAGGATAGACTACATGCTGGCACATAAAACATACCTCCATAATATCAAGAGGATAGAAATTTTGCAAACTACCTTCGCTGACCACAAGGCTCTGAAATTATTTGTGAATTCCAAAGGGACTCAGAAGAAAAACCTTAACACCTGGAAGTTAAACAGCCTCATACTCAATAACCAGTGGGTCTGAGATGAAATCAAGGTGGAAATCAAAAGGTTCCTGGAAACAAATGACAATAAAGACACAAACTATCAGAACTTATGGGACACAGCAAAAGCAGTACTGAGAGGAAAATTTATAGCTTTGCAAGCACACATCAGGAAGGAAGAAGGAGCTTGCCTGAGTAGCTTAATGACACAGCTAATAGAACTAGAAAGTGCTCAACAAAAGGACCCAAAAATAGGAAGACAGAAGGAAATAACAAAGCTGAGAGCAGAAATCAATGAAGTGGAAACCCATAAAACAATCCGAAAGATCAACGAAAGCAGAAGTTGGTTCTTTGAAAAAATAAACAAGATTGATAGACCACTGGCAAACCTAAAAAAGAAAGAGAGAGAGAGAAACTTGATAACTCGTATTAGGAATGAAAAAGGAGAGATCACTACTGGTATGACAGAGATTCAAAGGGTAATCAGAAACTACTTTGAGAAACTCTACGCCACTAAAAACGAGAACCTGGAAGAAATTGATAAATTCTTGGACTCTTATAATCTTCCATGGTTGAAGGAAGAGGATGTAGCATATCTAAACACCCCCATCACCAGTGATGAAATTAAAACGGTAATCAAATGTCTGCCGAAAAACAAAAGCCCAGGCCCAGATGGATTCACTAATGAATTCTTTCAAACTTTCCAAGAGGATCTACTACCAATCCTGGCAAGACTCTTTCATGAAATTGAACAAACGGAAACACTTCCAAATAGCTTTTATGAAGCCAACATCACCTTGATACCTAAACCAGACAGAGATGCTACCAAAAAAGAAAATTACAGACCAATATCGCTGATGAATGCAGATGCAAAGATCCCTAACAAAATCCTGGCAAATAGGATTCAATGCCTCATTAAGAAGATCATCCACTATGATCAAGTAGGTTTCATCCCAGGAATGCAAGGATGGTTTAACATCCGTAAATCTATCAACATAATACACAACATCAATAAGGAGAAAAATAAAAACCACATGATCATATCAATAGATGCAGAGAAAGCATTTGATAAGGTCCAACACCCATTCTTGATCAAAACTCTCAGCAAGATGGGAATGGAAGGAACCTTTCTCAATATAGTTAAGGCCATCTACCACAAGCCAGTGGCAAATATTATCCTCAATGGAGAAAAACTAAAAGCCTTCCCTCTAAATTCTGACACAAGACAAGACTGTCCTCTCTCACCACTCCTATTCAACATAGCACTGGAAGTACTTGCTATAGCGATTAGGCAGGAAAAAGATATCAAGGGAATCCAGATAGGAAAGGAAGAAGTCAAGCTCTCGCTGTTTGCAGATGACATGATACTCTACTTAGAAAACCCTGAAGACTCTACCAAAAAGCTTCTAGAAACAATAGACTCATATAGCAAGGTGGCAGGCTACAAAATTAACACACAAAAATCAATGGCCTTTCTATACACCAATAGTAATAAGGAAGAAATGGACATTAAGAAAACAACCCCATTCACAATAGTGCCACACAAACTCAAAAATTTGGAATCAACTTGACTAAAAATGTGAAGGACCTATACAAAGAAAACTATAAAACTCTGCTCCAAGAAATAAGAGAGGACACGCGGAAATGGAAACGCATACCCTGCTCGTGGATTGGCAGGATTAACGTCATAAAAATGGCAATACTCCCCAAGGCATTATACAGATTTAATGCTATCCCTCTAAAGATACCCATGACATTCTTCAAGGAAGTGTATCAGGCACTTTTGAAATTCATTTGGAACAATAAACACCCTCGAATAGCTAAAGCAATCATTGGGAAAAAGAATATGGGAGGAATTACTTTCCCCAACTTTAAACTGTTCTACAAAGTAATAGTTATCAAAACAGCATGGTATTAGAATAAGGACAGGCCCTCAGATCAGTGGAATAGGCTTGAATACTCAGAAAATGTTCCCAAGACATACAATCACCTAATTTTTGATAAAGGAGCAGGAAACCCTAAATGGAGCAGGGAAAGCCTCTTCAACAAGTGGTGTTGGCACAATTGGATAGCCGCTTTCAAAAAATTGAACTTAGACTCCCAGCTAACATCATGTACAAAGGTAAAATCCAAATGGGTTAAAGACCTCGATATCAGCCCCAAAACCATAAGATATATAGAACAGCACATAGGCAAGACACTCCAGGATATTACAGGCATCTTCAAGGAGGAAACTGCACTCTCCAAGCAAGTGAAAGCAGAGATTAACAGATGGGAATATATTAAGCTGAGAAGCTTCTGCACCTCAAAGGAAATAGTGCCCAGGATACAAGAGCCACCCACTGAGTGGGAGAAACTATTCACCCAATACCCATCAGATAAGGGGCTAATCTCCATAATATACAAGGCACTGACAGAAATTTGTAAGAAAAAAACATCTAATCCCATCAAAAATGGGGAGAAGAAATGAACAGACACTTTGACAAAGAAGAAATACAAATGGCCAAAAGACACATGAAAAAGTGCTCCACATCACTAATCATCAGGGAGATGCTAATCAAAACAATGATGAGATACCACCTCACACCACAGAGAATGGCACACATCACAAAGAATGAGAATAAACAGTGTTGGCGGGGATGTGGAGAGAAAGGAACTCTTATCCACTGCTGGTGGGAATGCCGTCTAGTTCAACCTTTATGGAAAGCAATATGGAGATTCCTCCAAAAACTTGAAATCGAGCTCCCATATGATCCAGCTATTCCACTCCTAGGAATATACCCTAGGAACACAAAAATACAATACAAAAACCCCTTCCTTACACCTATATTCATTGCAGCACTATTTACCATAGCAAGACTCTGGAAACAACCAAGATGCCCTTCAACAGACGAATGGCTAAAGAAACTGTGGTACATATACACAATGGAATATTATGCAGCTGTCAGGAGAGATGAAGTCATGAAATTTTCCTATACATGGATGTACACGGAATCTATTATGCTGAGTGAAATAAGTCAGAGAGAGAGAGAAAAACGCAGAATGGTCTCACGCATCTATGGGTTTTAAGAAAAATGAAAGACATTCTTGCAATAATTATTTTCATACACAAAAGAGAAAAGAGCTGGAAGTTCCAGCTCACCACAAGAAGCTCACCACAAAGAGTGATGAGTTTAGTTAGAGAAATAACTACATTTTGAACTTTCCTAATAATGAGAATGTATGAGGAAAATGGAGAGCCTGTTTAGAGTACAGGCGGGGGTCGGGTGGGGAGGAGGGAGACTTGGGACATTGGTGATGGGAATGTTGCACTGGTGATGGGGGGTGTTCTTTACATGACTGAAACCCAAACACAATCATGTATGTAATCAAGGTGTTTAAATAAAAAAAAAGAAAATGACCTCATTGTCCCATTAAAACAGCAGTGTATACTACGTTAATATCTATGGATTCCAAAATAATTTTATATTTCGAAGTTACATTGTTGTGACATATAAATTTAGATTACAAATCACATCAATTATATGCTTAAAAATAATCCAAGAATTCTGGATCCAGAGCAATAGTACAGCAGGGTGGGTGTTTATCTTCCATGCAGCTGACCTGGGTTCCATCCCCAGGATCCTATATGGTCTCCCAAGCCTGCCAGAAATGATTCTGAGCACACAGTCAGGAGTACTCTGAGTGCTTCTGGAGTTGATTATCTATTCAATTCGCCCTATCTCTCTCCCCCTTCCTCTTGTGACAGTGGCTGTTGCTGGGATAGCCTGGGTGGTGCATGCATGGCTCTCTCAGGTTGCACTTGTGGTATCCGCTAACTTCCTTCTATTGATCATTATTATAGTTGCACATACTAGCACCCACTTTCAACCCAGGGCTTGCTGAGGATCATGTATGAAGTTGTGGTGCTCACATATTTTTGGAGTGAACATACTATTGTGGCACCTGACATCACAAATGGCACTGCTGCTTTAACTATATTTGGGATGTAGCATGATGCCAGAGATCCAACTGTGGACCTCACACATGTGAGGCAGAAGTTCTCCCAATGGCCACCCTCTGTCCCCAGATATATGTTCTTCTTTTATTTCCCCTGGGTATGTAGCATAGGAGTTGGGCTACACAGAAACTGTTCATGATTGCTCCTTTCTATCTGTATGTTCCAGAATGACCTACTGGGGATTGAACCAAAATCAGTTGCTTACAAGGCAAGTGGCTTCTCGCCTAGACTATCTCTCTAGACACCCTTTTATATTTGTTTGTATTTTGTTTCTGGTCACACCCCGTAGTACTGAGGGCTGACTCCTGGTTCTGCATTCAGGGATCACTCCTGGTGGGGATCGGGGGACCATATGGGAGCCTGGGGATCAAACCTGCAAATGCCCTACTTGGAGGTGAGACTTAGTATCTTGACAAACTGAAGTCATGTTTCTTTTGTCTAATTTAAAGGCCTAGGAAAAAGTTTCTTTTCTTAAAAACAAAAGTGGTATCTGGAGTATTTATTTTCTCTAGAACTTTAGTTTTTATTAGGCCCACAACCAGGTGTGTTCAGGGATGATTCTTGACTCTGCACTCAGGAATCATTCCTGCTGGGCTTGGGATACTACCTGGGATGCCAGGGATCAGATCTGGATCAGTCATGTGCAAGGCAAATGCCATCCCACCCCCCTGTCCTATCGCTCCAGCCCTTCTCTGGAATTTTAATGAGTAAAAGTCTTACCTCCAGAAGAGGAGGTAAGATTCATATCTCAGTTTCGGAGGTCCTGGAACAATAGTATAGACTATACAGTTTTTGCTCTGCTTACAGCCAAGTAGGGTTCAATTCCCAGCACCCCATATGGTCCTTCGAGCCACATCAAAAAACAGAACCAGGTGTAAGTCCTGAGAACTTCTGAATGTGACCCAAAAACAAAAAAAAACAAAACAAAAAAAATTTGTATTCTTTTTGTTGATTCTTTTTTATTTTTGCTTTGGGGAGTTATAGTCAGCAGTGCTTGGAGGTTGTGCCATTCTCAGGAGTGCTGTGGGAACCACAAGGAGATCTAACCCAGGGATCAAAGAACATACAAAGTCTATGCTCCAGCCCACTGAACCTTCTCTCCAGCCCTAAAATTGTCATTCTTTTAGAAAGTAGTTCACTGTAACCACACACACCCCATTCTTCCTGTTACCTTACCTACATGAAAGAGCCTCCCATTTCTGGGAGGGGTTTTAGGGAGGTTATAAAAGGTTTGGCCTGAGGGGTAAAAGAGGAATTTGCATGAATGCAGGATGGAGGAGGAAGCTAGAGGAGATGGAGGAGGAACAAGGTACAATGCAGGGCTGAATAGGAATCCAGTGTAAATGATTATTATAGGCCACACATGTTTGTGGGTTAAAAAAGGAGGAAGCTCTTCCCTGCCCACCCTATACAATCCTTGCAAAGACTAACATTAGTTTTGGTAAGAAGATGAGTTTATTTTTCTTTGAGATGTCAATTGCTTTGTGTATTTCATCTCTCAGACATGGCTATGTGCGGCCCCCCAGGAGCCCCACAGTTATTCACGAGTCACGAAGAGGATTCTGGCCTGAAAGAAAAGAGGGGCTGGGAAAATAAAGAGACTTAGGCGAAAAGTTCCGATCAAGAGTCCGTTTATTCTGGGAGGGGGCAAGCCTTTTATAGTCAGGCCAAACAAAGAGAAAGGGGCAAGGCATTCTTTGAATAATTGTAACTTTCCACAGGCACATCTTGTTTTTTCAAAATTAACAAGGCTGTACATCACAAAGCTGGCATTCATCAATCATGAGGCCCAAGTTGTTAGAGCAACAAAGTATAAGATCTAATCTCTGCCCAGGCCCACCAGCCTTTATCTTTATGGGAACATCTTGGTGCCTGTGGTCGACTCCCCTAGCTCTGAGGTATGCAGTAACTCCCCTTTTCTTTAGGTCCAAGGGCAAAGGCCACTTCTGCTAGCTGCTCAGGCTGGCAGCTCCTGCTAATTGTCACGTAGGCACTTTTGCTCAGACTTTCAGAGACTCCATTTTGATTTTAGTATAAAGGGCTTTTAGTTATGCCAAACAGTCTCCAACAGCTATGCTTTGACATGGCATATGCTCCAATTTAAAAGCCATTAAGATAGGCTTCTGAAACGATAAAAATATTAGAAAGTAGCAACAAAATACTTTCTCTACAGGACATACTGAGATCACCTGCTTGTTTCTTCTGATAAAAAATGACTAAAAATACTTTAGTAGCATAACTATAGATTATGAGGCAGTATTCGGGCTGAGAGAAGTGGAGGAGGGGACCTTGTCTTTTCCATCTGCTCTTTGAATCTTAGGAGTAGGAATTTACAACAAGGACAGTTTCTGGTATAAAAGAGAATCTGATCCAAAAGAGTAGCAATCACCTGAGATTCCAAAATGTTGACGATTCCAAAATCAACGTGATCTTTTGTTTGTCCTGGCCTCCAGGGACTGCTGAGTCTCGTCATCTGTCTACTGCGACTGACCAATGGACGTGGCCCAAAGGGAAAAAACGCAGGCGCCCGTTGACGGGACTCTCCACTGGACGGGCGTCAAGATGAAGTCAGTGACGTAGACAAAGGGCCAGTTTGTCTGATTGGTCTTCTAGGCACCCCACCATTTCTGTTTCACTTCCAGATTCATATCCTGCTTTTGCTGGAGAAGACGCTGACCCCCTGCAGAAGACTATGATGCCCACAGGGAAAGCGACCTTCTGGTGGTCAAACACCTTGGCCAGGATGATAAGTGGCATTCTCCAGCACGCTCATCCACGCGTAGTTGACATTGCCCTAGGGGTCAAGGCCATGGTGGCCCCGCCGCACCTGCTGCCAGTTCATCGGGCTGCCCGGATGGGAAGGGAAAAGAGTGGTGGAGAGCAGCATGTGTGTGGACTGCGGATGGCGCTGAGCCAAAAGCTCACCAGGCTATAAGGAGAGCTGATGGCTCCCAACAATTGGAAAAGTTGTAAGTTACCAGAGCCTAAATTGTGGAAACTGCAATAAATTGATGAATTAAAGTGTGCTTTTCTGGAGACTCATGATTAAGATGTCCTGAAATCAAAGGAAAATCTCTTCATTACTATGTAGAAATTTAAAGAAATTTAAAGTGAATGCCATTGGAATTTTTCACTTGTTAGCTGCTTGTCTTTCTGATTTGCAGATGAAGATCAGAGAATATCTGAAGGGATGCCAATGTCTTTGATGTGAATTTGAGAATGCTTTCAAGGCATTCCTCTTCTAAGGACATCCATACTGTACTGAGCCCTATGAAATACCACAAATTCAATAGAAAGCAGCCTGATGCCCAATTTCTGGACTGCAGTCAGATTTTCATCTTTGAGAAGGGAAGTGAAAGAAGACTCAGTTTCTTGTCAGCAGTTCCAAATGTGCCCATTGATCTCCAAGCATTTGTTAAAGGGGTCCATAAAAGCCTAGGGCCTGGAGATGCCCAAGGCCCAGGAATGCCCATGGCCCTGGGGGAAAAGTCCATTGTCAGGGGATGTCCAGGGTCCGGGAAGCCCATTGCCTCAATAAAGACCACAAAACATACCTTTAGAGAATGCAAAAGCACTGCGAGGTTTATTTCTCCAGAGCTCTGGAGCCTCAATGCAGCCTTTCCTGTGGAGCAGGTTCAGCTTACAGTGAAGCTCTGAGCATCAAAATTCACAAACTTTTAAGGGAATTCATATGATAATGAGCACACAGATCAAAACACTACATAGGCTTACACAAATGCTTCATTTTAAATCATCCAATAATAACAGAAAAAGGAGCAATTTTCTAACTGTTCCAGCCCCTCCATGACATCATTCATTTCAGCCCCCATCCTGTGTCCTTCCAAGATATGTCTGTGCTGGAATGCAAGATGTCCTTGTGCTAGAATGCAAGATGTCCTTGCGCTGGAATGCAAGATAGTCAGGTTCCAGGAATCAGCCGTCTCTTCGGGCCTAGTCTAATTGCAGCCTGTAACTAAATTTCTAAAAGCAAACTAAAACAGAAGCCAATAGCATGGTTAATTCTATTGCAATCACACCTATTACTAAGAAATCACTATTCCTATTAAAAACTAGATAAACATAAAATTACTTAAGAACACACTATGTCAAAAATGTCCACTCTAACACATTGACCTAATACACATTTCATATCCTTCTCAGGATATGGCTCATATCCTTCCTAGTCAGGACAAAGCCCAAGGCAAATGGTCAATCACAAAGGACTCAAACCAGCCAGACCACTCTTGCATTCTCTGTAAAGAAGGCTACAGCAAAGACCCCCATTTTCCTATAAAGCCCCTCAGGAAATGAACATATTAAATTAGTCTTAAACCAAGTTACTCCCCACATGGGTAGTTGCATTTCCTGGTCCTTTACTTGCCAATAAACATCCACATTCTAAAAAAAAAAAAAAAAAAAGAATAAATGAAGATAAGACTTTCTCATCATTGTTGTATATTTAGGTCCTGCATCCTGCTATAATTTTGGCTTGCATGATGCATGTACAGATAAATTGCAGATTAAAATTTTGCCTTTTACTTACACACTAAAGTATGTTTTTAACCAAAATATCTCCTGGTCAATATGATACCAAAATTTCCTGTTACATTAGGATCTTATACCAGAATTTTAGTAATTATTCACACAAGGTATCTTTTCTATTGTTAAAAATATGACTATAATCACCAAAGCCACAGTACTCTGGAGCAAAGGTGCTAGAGCAAAGGTAAGATTCTGGGCAATGCTTCTCAGGAGCATCCCCTCTCCTCAGAAGCACTCTTCCTCCTCAGGAAGACTTCCTCCTCCACAAAAAGATTCCTCCTCCTTTTCTGGAAGACAAGAACTATCCTGAGTTTAAAGCAGTTCAAACCGAGCTTTAAAAATGGGAAGGGGGATGGCCCGGAGAGATAGTGCAGTGGGTAATGCCCTTGCCTTATACAATGCAGCCTGGGCTAGATCCCTAGCACTTGTGAGAAGTGATCCGTGAGTACTGACCTAGAAGTAAGCCTTGAGCACAGCTGCGTGTAATACAAAAACAGATTTTCAGAAAAGGGAAGAGTGGCCAGAAAGATGGTATAGGGGTTAAGGAGCATACCTTATATCCTGCTGTTGCCAGAATTGTACAGAATCCCTTGAGCACTGAGCCACGAATTTCCCTCCCAAAACAAACAAACAAACAAACAAAGGGAACAGAGAGTTATTATATGGAATGACACTTGCTTTTCACAAAGCAAATTCGGACCCCAGTCTGAATCTCAGAACTACACATGGTCTCAAAGCACTGCCAGAAGTGATCTGTGAGCACAGAGCTTGAAGAAATCCTTGAGCTTTATAGGATGTGACCTATGGAGCTGGGGAGATTGTTCATCAG
>NC_064850.1:95749133-95844133 GCF_024139225.1 Suncus etruscus | reverse complement strand
CTAGCCTTTTTGAGGGGTTATTTGCTTGAAAATTTTTCTTCCAAACTTTGACATTAAATCTGTGTTTGTTCTGACTATTCAAATGTATTTCTTGCAGACAGCATAATGTAGGGTTCAATTTTCTAATCCATCATGCCAATCTGTGTCTCTTAATGACATTCAGATATTCCATTACCTTTGAGATAGATTATTTTCATGGAATTTTGTGCCATCTTTCTATAGATGTCTGGTGTGTTTGTGGGCTTCATCTTGTCTTATTGTAGCTCTTTAGTTCTCTTTCTAAAAGTGTTTTCGTGTCTATGAAGTCACTGACCTGTTGTTTATCTGTAAAGTCTTGTATTGTATTTGTATTTGAAAGATTCTTTCAAATCTGAATGAGAGTCTGGCTTGGTAAAGATTTCTTGGTGAGGCATTTATTTCTTTGAGTTTTTTTTTTTTTTTTTACCATATCACACCACTGTCCTTTGTTCTAGATCACTTCCTTTAGTAAATCTGCTGTAAGTGTTAAGGATTTTGTATATAATTTCCTTTTTGATTTTGCTTCTTTCAGCATTGTATCTTTATTGATAGTTTTAATCATTCTGATTAGAATTTGCCTTGGGGTGTTTTTATTCATTTATTTTTAAGCTAGTAACCTTCAGACATCCAGGATGTGGGTGCATGAATTCTCCAGCTTTGGGAAATTTTCAGCAATGATCACTTTGTTTGTTTGTTTTGTTTTTGGGCCACACCAGGTAGTGCTCAGGGGTTACTCCTGGCTATCTGCTCAGAAATAGTTCCTGGCAGGCACGGGGGACCATATGGGACACCGGGATTCAAACTAACCGCCTTTGGTCCTGGATCGGCTGCTTGCAAGGCAAACGCCGCTGTGCTATCTCTCCGGGCCCAGCAATGATCACTTTGACTGTTACTTTTTCATAGGCATAGGAGTTTTCTTCCTGGCTCTTCCAGGCCCCAGATTATTTTATGCTCTTTCTCTTGAATTCATCCCAAAGTTCCCTTGTCATCTGTTCATTTATTTTGAGGTTTTTTTTCCCCATCTTTGTTTGTTATCTAGAGATTTTTGCACTTCATCATTGATTTGATCTTTAGCAGATGTTACTCATCAGTCAAGCTTTCAGTGACATTTTCATTTCATTTACCAAGTTTTTCAGCTCTGACATTTCTGTTTGCATTTTTCTCATTTTCCCTCTCATTTTCTCTTGTGTTTTATTATCAGTAATTTCTTTTGTTTCCTTAAGCTCATTGAAAAGCCTAAACATTTCCATTCTGAAGTTCATTTCAGAGAGACCATATAGACAGTTAGTACTGATTGGATTGTCAGAGTTACAATCTCAACCCACTGCTTATGGTGGGATTTTGTGCGTCTTAACATGGTTCATTTCATAGTGTCTTTTATGTGACACTATAAGAGTCTTCCTCACTGATATAAAAGTCTCTGATTAACTTGAGGCCACTGATTTAAGCCAGGCTGGCCTGTTCTAGAACCTGAAGGTGGTGACTTGAGAAATCATGCTCCTGGGTGTGGCCTATTACCTGTGGGGGGGGGGCACCAGAGTTCAGTTTGTTGAGGCATATGGGGTCCCTGCTGCCCCTTTGTGCCTGTCTTGATCCTGAACTATCAGTCATCAGCTTGGGACGTGCCCTAGGGCATGGCCTCTTAACTTGCTTTAAGGCAGCAGTCTTTTCTCTGCTTTCTTCTACACAGTGAACCCATCATTCAGTCGAGAGGACACATAGATTGTGTTCTGGCTACCTATACCTTGACTCAACCGTCTATGTGCTTTTTTTAGTGTCAGCCTTGCTACATACAGAAATAATTAGTAAATTAATTCTGCCATAGAAAGAAGAATCATAAAAAGTAGGATACCACCCCAAAGAAATGCTCTGCACTAACTTTAATCCTAGGTGGTGATTCCTCTTTAGTAAGAGCGACCAGAGTTGACCTCATTATTTCATTTAAATCAGACAGAGAGAGGAGGTCAATGATCATTTATGGAGTGTCTATGTCATATTTTATATGTTGACACTTCATTTCATTCTCCTTATGCACTTTGAGACACACATTAGTGTCTTAATCAGAGATCAGAGAGGTTGATCAGAGGGAAGCACAGCTAGTAAGTTGCGGATGTAAGATTTGTACTCAGGTCATCCCGACTCCTATATTCCTAAATCCATCTAGAGAGGGATAGAGGACCGACATGGGCTGTACAAAGGGGAGACTTCTGCATGCTCTGCAGATGCAGGCCCAAGCTGTGACCCTTTTTGTCCCTTCAAGAGCCTGATCTGTGTCCTTGGCCTACCGTATTTGCCAGCGTATAAGACGACTTTTGAAACGAAAAAAGTCAACCGAAAATCTGGAGTCCTCTTATATGCCGAGTATATCCTGAAAAACGTGCCGCTAAACGAAAATCATCTGGATATTGCCACGAAACGAATTTTCCAACTCGATCTGCACCAATCACTGCAAGGCTGCTCAGACCGCCTCTCTAACACGGCCAATCCAAGCAGGCTTTTGATGCATGCAAATTAGACAATGTTCTGTCCCCGAATGTACACTGTCAAAAGCCTGCTCAAATGGGCCAGAGTCAGAGAGGAAGTCTATTACAGTATAACCTTTGAACCTTTGCTTGTTGTGATTGGCTCACTGTGGTACATACAGTTACAGCACAGGAACGTTCTGTCTGATACAGCGAATATAGGCCTAAACCTATGTTTTAACTGTAAAATTAGGGGGTCGTCTTATATGACCAGTCATCTTGTACGCCAGCAAATATGGTATATACCCTCTCAGTGGCCCCCTCAGGACTCAGTGGAGGTGGTGAAACCCCTGGTCATCAACTCAACCATAAATGCAGGGACAGAGCCAAAAGGGGGACCCAGTATTGGGGAGGCAGAGCATGTCTGAACCCTGTCTGTCTCCCGTGTCAGCACGTGAGAAGGCTCAGCCTGAGCTCTGCCTCATTATGACATTTACCACCTGACTTTACTGCCCTGGGACACCCACGGGGACCTGGACTACCCCAAATGACTGGGAGGGCAGAGAATGGAAGCCTTAGCAACCTCGCCCATGCCACACTCTTGACCCTCAGTTCATGCCCCGGGAGTACCAGAATGGAGACGGATTAGGCTGCCTGCTGTCCTTCCACAGTCAGGGTGTCTGGTGCCAGCGCTCAGCACTTTGTGTACAGCAACAAGAGCATTCTGGCCTTCACGCCCTTAGAGGTCAAGATTTGCAGCTACAACCGCCTTAGGGTGGGGTCCTAGACTTCACTGTGCTGTGTACTCAGCCGAGGAAGGTGGGCCTGCCCTTGACTGGTCTGAAAGCTAATGGGGTGCTCCCTCTACACCCCCCATCAACCTGCCACACTCGCTTCTGTCCAATCACAGGAACTCTTCCTAACAGCTGCTACCACCCAGTGCCCCTCCAAGCCTGGGGGACAGAGGGGCTCTCCAGGGAGAGGCAGTCTGAGGGCAAGCAGGTCTCTTGAACATAGGGTCCTGGGACTCCAGAGCCATGGTTGTCCATTCCCAGAGCTCAGAATGGCCCCAACCAAGGTCTGGGACAAGGGGGTCTCCTCCTCGAAGATGAATATGACATGGGAGCCTTGGCAGAAGGACATCAACAGGATCCTCCTGGGCTATGAGGTGATGGGCACAGACAGGTGGCTGCTGGGTCTTCAAGGGGAAGGGATGCTGTGACAACTCAACCCCCACAGCCAGTGCTTCTGGACTCATTCATGTTCTGGCCTGACCAACATCACTGCACATCATTCCTGTACTGAGACCGTGTTAGTGGGGGGACACAAACAGAGACAGACTGGCGGAAGTGATGGGCCCTGGGAGGGGCAGCCTGAGGCTTCTAGGAAGGGGGAGGCCATTCCAGGACCAAGGCCCACTGGTGCCCTCAGGCCAGAGAGTTGTACTGGTCCTCCCTGCTCGCAGGCTGTGCCCGGCAGCCCAGGCCTTGAAAGTTCTACAGCCAGGCACTGTGCACTGCAGATGCAGAGCTGGAGGGAGCTGGGGTAGAGCAGGAGGAGGGGGAAGAGGAGCAGGAACCCAGTGTACCAGGAAAACTGGAAGTTCTCAGGTGCTGTCAGTTTCAGCTCTGGGTGTGAGCAGGCCAGGTTAGGGCTCCAGACTGCCTAATTGGGAAGAAACCAAAGTCTCCATCTGACAAGACTGCAGATGGTTTGCTTATTGTTTGGCTCCCAGAACTGGCCTACCCCTGTTACCAGTACAAATGCACATTCCAGGTCCTTTAGCAGAGCCCCAAAAATTCCCCGGGCTTTTCTGGAGTAGGGGTCAGACCCAACACTGCCAGGGGCTACTCCCAGATCACTTCTGGGGATTCTCAGGGTCTGTATGGTTCCAGGGACTGACTCTGTGCCTCCTTTTCACAAAGGTGCCCTCAGCCCTTGGAGCTGGCTCCCCGACATGGTCAATGACAGGGTTGGGTTCCATCACTCGAATGATGGATGTGAGTCTCATCCAGTCTTGTTCAGCTCCTGTCTAGCCCCCTCACTAAGGAGGCCGAGGGCCACAGGCTGACTCACCACTGACTCACCTCTGCTCTCATAGAGCTCCCGACCTTGTGTCTGGTTCTTTGTCCAGAGAGGAGTCACAGGCAGCAGAGAGAGAGCCAGAGAGTTGAGTTGGGCTTTGGGGCCAGGGTCCGAATTAAAGGAGCCCTGAGGTCCTTCCCTTAGCTCCAACCTGAGTCCCCTTGCCCCTTTCAGATTCGATACTGAAAAGCTGGAGACAAAGAGGCAACCACTAATCATGTGAGAACAGCAGGGCTGGACACCAGCACCCAGGTCACTTGCCTGCACCCCAACACCAAGTACCACGTGATCGTGTAGGCCTACAACTCGACTGGCATTAGGTCGCCAGTCTCTCTGACAGCATCCAGACTGTAAAATCCTGTGAGTCTGTCACCCTGATGAGTCATGGGGAACCCAGTGATGCATGGAGACCCTGTGGTAACAGGGATGAAACCTGGGGCTCTCACCTGTAGAGCAACTGTTCCATTTGTTTTTGATCAGAAAGACTGAAAATTGCATTCTTTCTTGTCCCTCTGGGGTGAAGCTTTCCCTCAAGGATGCTTTAGCTGAAAGCCCTGTGCTGGACAGAAACTAGGCAGTGAATCAGATGGCATGACGCAGTGAAATTCATGAGATTGAGTACCATTCTCTCTTCCCTAACCTTTGGGTTTTAATGGACTTAATATCCTGGGGACCATGGAGTTTCATATGGAAATCATTGAGAAATATTGATTTATGTATATATAATTTTAATCCTTACAATATCTTTATAAAATATAGTTTTTCCATTTTGCAAAAAAAAAAACTATGTCAGGAAGATAGTAAGACGGAGATCTTTGTTTTCACTTGCTTGTTTTGGGTTACAGCTAGTGATGCTCAGATTTATTCCAGGTTCAGTTCTCAGGGATCACTCCTGGTGAGGCTCAAAGAACCATACAGGATATTGGCAATGGTGGAAGAAAAGTGCCCTACTTCTGTACTATCTCGTAAACCCACCCTGCATTCTTCGTGTAACCTTACCTACAAGAAAGACCCTTTCATTTCTGGGAGGGGTTTTGGGGAGGTTACAAAAGGTTTGGCCTCAGGGGCAAAGGAGGATTTGCCTGGATGGAGAATGGAGAAGGTAGCAGGAGGAGATATGGCTGAAAGACAAGTTAGGATGCAGGGTTGAATAAGGATCCAGCGTAAATGGTTATGATAGGCCACACATGTTGGCTAGGGCAAATAAAACTGATATTTCTTGGAACCTGTCTATAGATAATTTCCTTGCCTCTACCTGAACCTGCTGACCCGCTGGCTGGAGGAGGTTGAAGCCACATAGTCTTGAGCTGGAGGAGAAATGTCTCCATCACCATCCACCTCCATACAGCCCATCCAAAGAGCCATTTAATATTTTATTCTACACTATCTCACTGGTAAAGAACGTGCATTTTAAGTTAAATCTATTAATTTATGGAATGTAATTTTATTTAAATATTAGATTTTAGTTTTATTGCAGATGCTGAGTTATTGAAGTACAATTTGTTTACAATAATTTGTTAATGCTTAATATTGATTATGTATTGTTTGAAATCCAATTTGAAGATTTATTTATGCTTTATATTGTACATTAAAAATTGTTCACCCGCACCCAGTGGTGCTCATGGCTTGGGGCTTGAACAAATGTGGTGCTGGGAATAGAACTGGGTCAGCAGCATGCCAGGCAAGCAACTCTTCTGCTATAATATTGCTCTGGCTCCTGCAATTTTCTTTAAAGTTAAAAAAAAACATTTTTGAGGCACTAGCTTACTATACTGTTAATAATAGTTTCTTGAATATAGTATTTCAACACCACACTCTACACCAGAGTATTTATTTTTCTTTACTATTATCTCTTAGTTTCCTCCCATTCTCCCTTTACTCGCTTACCTTCTCTCTTAGCTACCTCCTTGCCTCCATAAAATCAATTCTATAGACAAGTTCTCAATTCTTTGGTCATTTGCCTTTGTAATACCCTTGCTATATTTCTTTGTATCTTACATGACAGAGATCATTCTTTATCTCCCCCCCATGTACCGTATATACTCGAATATAATATGATATATATAATTTTACCCTAAAAACTTGGAAAACTTAGTGACTCGAGTATAAGCCAAGGTGGAATATGCAGCAGCCACTAGTAAATTTCAAAAATAAAAATGTATACCCAAAACTATTACAATTGAGGAGTCAGTTTGTTAAATGTTTTTCAATATTTATTAGCTAAAGAAAAACTGTAAGCTAGCAATAATAACTTTAAACTTTAAATAAAGTGCAGAAAACCATAGCTTAATAGGTAATCTAGTTAAATCACAAAGGTTAAAATCCTTCAAAACTGGATTCCTCCTTCTCATCATCTATATGTCCAAACAGAGCTTCAGCTGTATCTGATGTGAAGGTATCAGCATAGACATTGTCATCATCACTGAGTTCACAGATTTATCATCACTGTTGTCGGTCTAATGCAGAAGATTGTGGGTTAAATAGTTCAGTGGCATATAATTCAGTTCAGCCACCTACCTCTTCAGCTCTTCACCATAACCTGTATGACCCAAGTACAAGCCGAGTTCGGCAAATTTTGTGCCCCAAAACTTGGCTTATACTCAAGTATATATGGTACTTATAATCTTAGGATGTATTATAGATAAATATTAGGAACTGGAGAGACAGTAAAGAGGGTATAGTTTTTGCCTTGGTTTTCATATATAGTCCCATGAGTCTTGTTAGAAGTTATCCCTGAGTTTGAGTTATGAGTAAGATCTGAGCACAGGGGGCCGGCGTGGTAGTGCTAGAGGTAAGGTGTCTGCCTTGCAAGCACTAGCCAAAGAAAGACCACGGTTCAATCCCCACCCCCAAGCCAGGGGCAATTTCTGAGCATGTAGCCAGGAATAACCCCTGAGCATTAAACGGGTGTGGCCCAAAAAAAAACAAAAAAAGAAAAAGAAAAAAAGAAAAAGAAAAAAGATCTGAGCACAGTTGATGTGTCCCCTCCAAAGGGGGGGATCAATAAATAGGTTTTTTAAATATTCTGAAATTATATGTAAAATTACATTGTGTTATGCTTACACATATGTTAGTATTTTTCTGGTCAGAAAGGATACATAACAATTAAAGTTTGATTTTCAGGGCTGGGGTGATAGTACAGCTTGTAGAGTACTGAATTTGCATAAAATCAACCCAGGTTTTATTTCTTCTTCTACTTCTTTTCCTCCTCTTTCCCCTCCTTATCTTTTTATTCCTCCATATGCCATCTCTGCAGCCCAACTTGTTTATTAAATTACCATGAGAAACAAAGTTAAAAAAACCTTTTCATAGTTGTTTTTATCATACAACATTATAACACCCATCCCTTCATCAGTTTTCATTTTCCACCACCAGTTTTCACAGTTAACTTCCCATTACTCACCTCCATCCATCCCCAGCCTGCTTCTATAGCAGAAAATTTTCTTCTCTCTTTACTTTGTTCCTTTAGTGGTTTGCAAATATTGTTACTGAAGGAGTATCATGCATATGCCCTATACTTTCTTTAAATTTTCAGTTCTTGTTCAGAGTGATAATTTCCAACTATTATTGTTATAGTGGTCTCGTCTTTGACTTACTTGGTTTACTGTACCAATCATTTCTATTGTCTTTGGGTATTATTCTTATGCTAATTATTTAATATTCCACTGATAAGTGTGATCATTCTGTGTCTGTCCTTCTCCTCCTGAATCATTCCACTCAGCAAGATACTTTCCATAGCCATCCATGTATAAGCAAATTTTATAATTTCATTTTTCCTAAAGCTGCTTAGTATTCTATTGTGTAGATGTATCAGTTTCTTTATCCACTCATCAGGTTTGGTTGTTTTCAGATTCTGGTGATTATGAGTTACAAAGAACATAGCAGTGCAGATGCTTTTTCTGCATTGTCTTTGGGCCCCTGAGGTTTTTATCCCAAGCTATATTATTGGGTCAAATGGAGGCCCAAAGTCTAGTTTTTGAAGAAAATACATACTGTTTTCCTAAAAGGCTGGACCAGTCTATATCCCACTAGTAGTGAATGAGATTCCCTTTCTCCCCACATCTGCGCCAGCACTGACTGGTTGTTCTTCTTGAAGTGCCAATCACTGTGGTATAAGCTGATATCACAGTGTTTTGATTTGCATCTACTTGATGATTAGTGATGTGGGTAAAGAAAATTTTTCATGTGCTTTTTGGCAATCTGTATTTATTCTTTGAGGAAATTTCTCTACATTTTGCCCCATTTTTGATGAGGTTGGTTTTTTTCATACCTTATATATCTCAGATATTAAACCCTTCATCAGATGGATATTGAATGTATCCTATTCACCATTTACTTTGAAGTGTAGGAGTATCTTAATTTAATGTAGTCTCATTTGCTTAATTTTCCTTCCATTTTCTTGGTCCATGGTGTTTCATTCTTAAAGTCCCTTTAGATTCAATGTCATGAAAAGATCTCCCTACTTTTTATTCTATACCTTATGATTTCAGGTCTTGATATCAAGATCTTAATTTATTTTGACTTGAATTTTGTAAATGATGTTTAAAAAGGAAAATTAACAAACATTTTTCCCAATATCACTTGTTGAAGAGGCTTTCCTTGCTTTTTAAAAATTAACTTATATACTTGGGGATCTGTCTCAGAATATCAAATTCTATTCCATTGATCTCAAGGTCTATCTTTATTCCAATACCTTACCATTTTAATTACTACTGCTTTGAAATACAGTTTGAAGGTGAAAAAAGAGAAGCTCCTCATCTTTTTTCCCCAGGATTGCTTTAGTTATTCATGTAATTTTATTGTTCCTTATGAACTTCAGGAGTGTTTGATCTATTTATTTTTAAAATGTCATATATATGTATATATAATATTTTACAGCATATATATGGAAGCCTTTATACTACTTCTCTATAATATCCTTATCTTTTCCAGTTGTCCCACCTACTACCTTCTAGGTGGGGGCGCTGTTGAGAGCCTAGAAATAGTTGTTGAGCGAGGTGCTCAGAGTCTTTTGGGCATCTAGCTGGCAGGCTTTTGGAGCTGCTAGCAGACTGACAAAGGATTCTGTGTCCAACCTTCTCACCTTTTTACCCTCCTGTCTGTGTGCATTATTTGCCACGAATGAATATTATCAGGATTGCTTCCCCAACTGAGGGGATAGGAGAATGAGAATCTCTTTCTCGCCTGGGAGATCTTTGAGGATATATAATCTTCCAATCTAGGAAAGAATATAGCCTTACATAATTTAAATCAACAATTGGCGCCAGAACAAGCTTAACCTGGAAATGCTTTATTGAAAACTTCCTTTGGCGACCATTGGGTGGCTTATGTTGTTAGTCACATGGATTATATGTCGCCTTGTTTCAGATTGGTTCAGTGTTAGTCAAATGGATTGTGCTGCCTTGTTTTAAACAGACTGGTTAGGCATTTAGAAAATTTTTGCTGTAGGGTGGCTATGGTCTGCATTTCAAATGAAAAATTATAATCACACATCTGCCTCTCCTATACTGTCTCCATCCTTCATAGTCTTTGGAATTTCTATCTTGGCTAATATTGTTATGGTGAGCTTATTGATTGGCTGGTATTCAGGAGATAGAAAGATAAGAAATAGTGAAGCTAAAACCACTACAGACAATAAGGAACTCTATCTGATGAAGATTCAGGCCAAGGTGCAGGCTGGCAAATCCAACCCCACCACAAAAATTAAAGGCATTTATCCTGGTAACACTAAAGCTCAAGACAATACTTTAGAAACTCATAGCCCCATCCACATACTGATTACTAGTGACCAACCTCCAGTGCTAAGTTCACAGGTGAATCCTGATTCTATTGACATAATTGAATTACATAATGGTGCTGAATCAGAAGATGAAACACCAGAATTCTGCAGTGTCTTTGAAGCACAGCAGACATCTTTGGATTTTTCTCTGCTAGCTCCAGCCTAAGAAAGACTAATGATTTCTGTAAGACTTTAAGTGTTAGTGTTTAGTCAGCTGTTTCAACAAGGGAACCACAGAGGATCTGTATCTACAGGTCCCATATGCTTCCCTGGACCAAGAGGAAGGAGGAACACCTAACTAGGGGAAGCTCAGAGTCCTTCCATTCCATTTCCTCTACTATCTGCGGCCAAAGGATGATTACAAAAGACACAAGACATAGGGTCCTAAGGCAGAAACAGACATCCAAACAGGCAGGGCAAAATTACAGACCAATAACTTCAGAAATAATTATCTACATCAAATATATAAAACATGTACAAATACATATCATGTGCATGTGTTTTGTATTATACATAGATTTGTGTGTATATAGCATATTTATAGATACAAGAATTCTTGGAATTAGAGGCCTCAGGTTTGATTTAGACTCCAGAATGTTCTCAAAAACCAAGCCAGCGTGGCTCTCCACATGGCTCTGGGCATGTTGAGTCACAGGGTAGAACCACCAGTTATTTCAGAAAGGAATGAATAGAGATAGAGAAAATACACTGTGTGGGCCAGAGAGTTTAAAGTCAGAAGCAGAGGAGGTCATAAAGTGGATGTGTCCCTAGCAATCTGTCAAGCTGCCCTTTGTGTATTTTTCTACACATCTAGAACAGAGAACCCTAATAAGAGATTTTACATGTTTGTGTGTGATTCTCCTCACCAAAAAGAGATTCATAAAAATCCTCACCTCTGTGCTTTTGAAGGTGAGCTTATTTAGAAATTGGGTGTTTAGAGAGGGGATCAAGTGAAAATGTGAGCTCCTAATTCAATACAGCAGTGTCCTCACAGAAAGAAAGAAAGAAAGAAAGAAAGAAAGAAAGAAAGAAAGAAAGAAAGAAAGAAAGAAAGAAAGAAAGAAAGAAAGAAAGAAAGAAAGAAAGAAAGAAAGAAAGAAAGAAAGAAAGAAAGAAAGAAGAAAGAAAGAAAGAAAGAAAGAAGAAAGAAAGAAAGAAAGAAGAAAGAAAGAAAGAAAGAAGAAAGAAAGAAAGAAAGAAAAAAGAAAGAAAGAAGAAGGAAGGAAGAAATAAAGGAAGGAAGAAAGATAGGAAGGAAGAAAGGAAGTAAGAAAGGAAGGAAGGAAGAAAGAAAGAATGAAAGAAAGAAGAAAGAAAAACAGTGTTTGAGCTGCAGAAACAACTCAGTGAACCTGCTGTATATGTTTTGCATTCATTCAGAAGAATCTGGTTTACCCCAACTCCTCTCCATCCTCCAAGCACTACTGAGAACACCAAGCCTGGAGTATCCACTGAGCACCACTAGAGGTGGCCCCTAAATTAAAAAACAAAAATGCGGACAAAGTGAAAACATAAAATAATGGTGATTTGTGTGACTACAATGACACATCTAAGATCTATAAAAAGCCAAGCATCTATGGCAAGACTAGAAGTGAAAAGAGGCAAAAGCAGACTCTACCTGATCTGTCCAGTGGAGGATGCCATCTGGGTGAGAGAGTAAAATGATGTTGTTTTAGGCATTTCAACTTTATTACTTGTTTGCCAGAACTTCAAACTACCTTTCCCCAGTCCAAATTCTGAGGTCTTCCAGTAGCTACTGTGATAGGAATCACTGCAAATAACAACCACAAAATTATTTTCTAAGGTGTGTAATGTAATTTATAATTTAATAAGTTTATACATGTCTTTTATTAGAAACAGATTTTGACTAAATGAAGAAAAATAGATATTTCTTTGTTGTGCTGCCTTTAAAAAAAAGAGTAGAGTATGGGGTAGCAGAAATAAGGAAATTCCAGTAGAAATATCTATTATATTATCAATAGACCTATTAACCTATTGTGTTAATTTGCCTGGACATAACTGGCTTTTCTTACAAGGAAACACCTTCCAAGATTGTGAACGAGTTGCCAAGACTGTGGTGTCATCTGGCGGAAAGTTTTTCTTACACTTTGATGCAAAACTTTGGTTCCCAGGGAACAGATTCGTTCTACAGGTCCTGCCTTTGCAGTGAAAATTTGCTTGGGTTCTGTTTGAACTTCCTCCTTTTAAATTTATTCAAGAATTCCCCCTTTCTTTACTTTTGTTGTTGCAATTACTGAGGGTCAACACTTGGCTGTGATGCTAGCCTGGGCCTTTTCCCTAATAGATGAGGCTGTAGGGACTCCAGGTCTCAGGCACACAGGCAACGGCTGAGCCCTATCTCTGCACCAGTGAAAGGATTTTTCATAAGACAATTTCTTTTCCTTAGCTGGAAGATGCAAACAGTCGCAACAACTGGAAATCAAAATATAGGCCTGTTTTCTACTCACTGGCTAGTTTTCACAATTCCACTTTTTGAGGCTTTCCTTGCTCCACTTGTTTTTTTTCTCCTTTATTAAGCATTATTTCTTTATATACCCAAAGTCAGTTTCAGGACATTAAACTCTATTCCATTTATCTGAGGTTTGACTTTATTTAAATATCATGCTATTTTAATTACTTCTGCTTTGTAGTACAGTTTGAAGTTGGGGAAAGTAAAGTCTCCCACCTTTTTTTTTTTAACTCCAAGTCGGCTTTAGCTATTTATTTGTGGCAGTGCTTCTCAATTATTTTCTGTCATGCCCCTAGGAAGAAGAAAACATTTTTCGCGCTCCCTGAGCGACTCTAAATAGTATCTTTATTTAAAAAAAAACTTTAACCTGCAAAACAAAAATATATAAAATAATCTGAGCTGATTTTTTAATCAGAGGTGATGTCTGGATGAATGGCTACAATGAGCACGTTTTGCAATTCATAGTTTTTCGAAGCGGGGTTTGAAGCAGAACACAGCAACTCTCATTCCAGAGACATACAGAGACATAAACATGGGGCTAAGCCTGTTACGACAGTGTTTGCCTAGGTCAAATGTGCCCCCCTTTATGGAGCATTGTGCCCCCCCTGGGGGCACACCCCACTATTTGAGAACCATTGATTTGTGGGATGTATTATGTCACATGAATTTCATGAGTGTTTGATCTATTTATTTGGAAAAATTGATGGGTATCCTTATAGGAATTGCACTGAATCTGTACAATGCTTTGGGGTAAAATAGATCAGTATTTTAATGGTGTTGATCGTTCCCATCCATAAACAAGGGCTGCGTTTCCATTTCCTCATATCCACTTTTTATTCTTGAAGTAGTGTTTGGTAATGTCCTTTTTTTTTTTAATATAATTTTTATTTTGATCATAGTGGCTTACATATTGTTGACAATAATATTTTAGGTATATATTTACATAAAATCAGGGGGGATTCCCATCCCCAAATTGTCCTCCCTACACCTCCGTTTTTGTCTTACCTCCCTTTTCCTCTTCCCTCACCCCCAGGGCGGCTAGAATATGTGGTCCCCTCTGTCTCTAACCAACTACTTAGTAGTCTTGCATCAGTTTGGTCTTGATGCCTTCCTTATTTCCCCCTCTAAGTAGGGGCAGGGGTAGCTAGTTCAAGTTGCGTGGTTTTGCCTGAAAAAGAGAAAATAAATAAACTGGGGTAAGAGTTTAATACCCCAAAAATGGGCAGAATCCTTCTAGAGGTTCTCATCATCGATTTGGGAAATGAAGGAGAAAAAGAAGTTGAAACACTCCACCAGTACCAAAAGAAGTGTCAAATATCCAGTGAGGACTCCAGCTATAACGATAAGCACCACAAAAAAAACAGATAAAAAACAAAACAAAACAAAACAAACAAAAAACAAACACAAACAAACAAAAAACACGCCGTGGTCTTGAAATAAGAAACATGGCGTAGCACATAACGAAAGAAAAGAAAGGAAGAGAAAAAAAATAAGAATAATTGGGGACAACAATTTCAATAATCACATCCAAACTGAGAAATCGACCAAAATAGCTAGGTAAATAAAAATAATAATAACAATAATAAATGAAGGTAAGATATATATAAATAACCAAGGTTTTGTGTTTTTTGTATTTTTTTTCCCTCCTGCCATGGCACAGTAAATATTGGGGTCATTCGAAAAGGAATTCACTTGCCCTATGAGATATGGGGTTTCTCCGTCCTTGGAGTATACTGTCATGGGATCAGCTCTAGTCTTTGCTCAGGATCATTACTCTCTCGGTTGTGTTTTTTTTTTTTGTTTTTTTTTTTTTTTTTTGGTGTGTGGAAGGCTTCTGCTCTGTCCAGTGTGATACAGTCAAAGCTCTGTGTTTAGAGGTCTCAGTATCTGTACATATCCTGAGGTGGGACTTATGGTGAAGTCAGTCTTTGTGAATCTAGAGGTTCTGTTGCCTCAGTGCCATTTTAATCCATCTTCTGTGGTTGGTGATCTTGGTCTTTGCGCTGAACCTAGGAAGGCATCTAGGATAGCATCTTTCTTTGTTCTTCCAGAAGCCCCTTTCCGTTACAATTGTCTCTGCCGGACCTTTGGAACTGGGGATCATGTTTATTGTGCAGGTCTTAGTTCAAACCCTAGACTAGGGCTTTTATGTTGGTCCCAAGATGTATACGGTCTGGTCGTGGTTCTAGCAGCCAGTCATCTGTAAATCACGATCTTGGCTTTTGTATCTACCAAAGGGTGCCACGTCTTCTGGTTTTGTCTTGTCGTTAGCTGGTAAGGTAGGCTAAACTGTTCTAAGGTCAAGTTGTTCACATTTTCCTCATTGTCGGGATATCATTAGAGCTGGCCCTTGTTGTTGACCCTGCAGTATTAAGGCTGTCCCAGATGGAGTTTGTTTCTTGCAGCTGTTGTGAAGAGCTGTGCCATTTCTATGTCTGGGATCCAGGGTTCAAGGCTGGATGGATGATATCTAATCACCTGAGGTCTAAGTTGATTCCACATGACATATTTTCAAGGTTGGAGATATCCCTGTATTGTAAACAACTATGAGTTCCTATCTCTAGTAGATAAGAGCTCTTTTTTTTTTTTAAATATGTAAGATTTCCCCTTTATTTAGTGTGCCTTTGCAGGGGGAAGTGGTGCTCCATTATATGTCGGAGTATTTGGGGTGGGCAAAGTGGATAACAGAAATAGGTCACATACCCAAAAACGATTAAAAAAAAAAAAGGAAATAAAAGTGTATGTGCCCACAAATGTATATGTAGGGCAAACATTTAAATAAATAAATAAATTAAAAAAAAAGAAATAAAATGAGTTAGCGAAGTTTTTAAAGGACCAAAGTGGTGCAAAAGACTACTTTGCATTTGGGGGAGAACAGGTAAAGAGGTGGTGTATTACAGGTCTTATGCCTATGTTGGAAGTACAGTTTTCCCATTGTCTTTTGGATTTTACTTGTGGTGTGTGGGCTCCCAGGCATCTTCCAATCACACCCCCTGACCCTCTTCAGATTGGTAAAAATTTGCAGCAGGGAGGTCTTGGAAGAGTTCTTGCATAGGGGATACTAGTGGACCTAAGTCCGGTTTCAAGAAACAGTCCACGTTAGGGGGAGTTGGTAGGGAGGGTCTCGCAGCATGAGTCCACAGGGGAGTTGGCTGTCTTTTCTTGCAGGAGACGAGGTGTGGGTTCGGCTGGGTGTCCCCTCGCCTGGGTGCTGGGTACTGGTTCATTGGGTAGGAGGTCGATCTTGATGCCTAAAAGATTAAGGACTGAGGGTGGAGAGTTATAATATGGTGTGAGATCTGGATGGGATTGAGGGGTGAAGGGATAGTTGAATTTCTGGGGAGGAGAAAGGGAAAGGTATATGGGAGGGGTATGAAGGCAGAGAAAAGAGAAAATACCGTAGAAAGAAAGGGAGAAGAGAAAGGGAAAAAAGTAAAGAGAAGAATAGAAGAGAAAAAGAAAAGAGAAAAAAAAAGTAGAGAGAAGAAAGGAGAGAATAGCAAGGGAATGCTGGTTTGGTTGAATGTGTTCAATGACTAGAGCCTGTAGTTTAGGTCTGTACATCGCAGGTACTGCTTTGGTGGTCTGACTGGTCACGTGCTTCGATTCCTAAAAGAAGGTTTAACCTAGATATAAAGTGTATGTTAAAGAGTTTTCTCGTGGCCATCTCATAGTGCAAGCAAGGTATGGTATCTCGTGTGGTATCCCGAGTTGCCATCTTAGTTTGTCCGCCCTTTGTATCTAAGGGCGCCTGTGGACAGAAAAGCTGAGAGGTTATTTTTAAAATATAGTAAGGTAAAGGGATTAAAACATAGTGTTATGGTATGTTGCCATTGCATTACGTGATTTCCCGCGGTGTTCTATACTTGTGTTCCTGTTTACGATCTCTAAGGGATTATTGTGGGCCTTGGTTGTAGGAGTCTGGTTACATACCTGTAACTCTCTTGTGCAGTCAAGAGTTTGCATTGTTCCTTTTTCATATATTTTGGGCACTGCTCCCACGTATATGTTGACTATTACAGTGTTCGGAGTTTCTACCCTGTTAAACCCTGTTATATGATTGTTAGGTATTAGTTGTGTATAAAATATATGTTCTAGGTGTTTCAGAATAGTGCTACCATTCTGTGTTTATCTTTTGTCTTCTGGCTTACTTTGTTTAACATAACATGATCTAGGTCCATCCACGTTGCTGCAAAGTCTGTGATTGTATCATTTCTAACTGCCATGTAATATTCCATTGTGTATATGTACCACATCTTAATGATCCATTCATCTGTTGTTGGACACCTAGGTTGGTTCCAAGATTTGGCTATTATACTGAGTGCTGTGATAAATAGTGGGGTGCATACGTATTTTGGAATGAATGTCCTTCCATCTTGGGGGTATATGCCTAGGAGAGCAATTGCTGGGTCAAATGGCAGCTCAATTCTGAGTTCTTTGAGCACTCTCCAGACTTTCCTCCATAGGTGTTGGACTAGGGGGCATTCCCACCAGCAGTGGATGAGAGTTCCTTTCATACCACATCCCCGCCAACAAAGGTTGTTTCCATTATTTTTGATGTGGGCCATCCTCACTGGTGTAAGGTGGTATCTCATTGTTGTCTTGATTTGGATCTCCCTGATGATGAGTGAAGGTGAGCATGTTTTCATGTGTTTTTTGGCCATCCTTCTGTCTTCCTCAGAGAAGTGTCTATTCATTTCATCTCCCCATTTTTTTATAGCTTTGTTTGGTTTTGGGGGGCTCAGATTTCTGAGTGCTTTGTATGTTCTAGATATCAGCCCTTTATCTGATATGTCGAGTGAAAAGATTTTTTCCCATTCTGTTAGCTGTCTTCTTGCATTAAGCAGGGTTTCTTTTGCCATGCAGAAGCTTTTTAGTTTGATGTAGTCCCATTTGTTTATATTTGATGCTAACGTTCTTGCCATTGGTGCTCCATTCTCAAAGACCTTTTTGATATATAGGTCTTCGAGTGTTCTGCCTATTTTATTCTCGATAAACTTTATGGATTCGGGTCTGATTTCAAGGTCTTTGATCCATTTTGAGTTGATTTTTGTATAAGGAGTAAGGTATGGGTTGATTTTCACTTTCGTACATGTGGTTTTCCAGTTGTACCAACACCATTTGTTGAATAGGCTTTCTTTGTTCCATTTCAGATTCTTGCCTCTTTTATCAAATATTAGTTGGCTATATACCTGGGGGTTTATGTCTGGGAATTCTGTTCTGACCCACTGGTCTGAGGTCCTGTCTCTGTTCCAGTACCATGCTGTTTTGATTACTATGGCTTTATAGTATAGTTTCAAGTTAGGTAAGGAGATGCCTCCCAGCTTCTTGTTTTTCAGTATTTGTTTGGCTATCCTGGGTCTTTTGTGGTTCCAGATGAATTTTGTGAATGATTGTTCTAATTCTTTAAAGAATTGTGTCTGGATTTGGATAGGGATTGCATTAAATCTATATAGGAGTTTGGGTAGGATAGTCATTTTGATTATGTTAATTCTACCTATCCATGAGCATGGGATGTTCTTCCATTTCTTTAGATCGTCTTCAATTTCTTTCTGAAGTGTTTTGAAGTTTCCCTGGTATAGGTCTTTCACTTCTCTTGTAAGGTTGATTCCTAGATACTTGATGTTTTTTGATACTATCTTACATGGAATTGTATTTTTAATCTCTCTCTCCTCAACTTCATTGTTTGTATATAGAAACGCTACTGTCTTTTGTGTATTGACTTTGTAACCAGCCACTTTGCTGTATTGGTTAATTGTTTCTAGGAGTTTTACTGTGGACTCTTTAGGGTTTTCGATGTATATCATCATATCGTTGGCAAAAAGAGATAGCTTGTGTTCCTCTTTCCCAATTTGAATTCCTTTGATTTCCTTCTCTTGTCGGATTGCTATTGCTAGGACTTCTAAGGTTATATTGAATAAGAGTGGAGAGAGTGGACAGCCTTGCCTAGTTCCTGATCTTAGTGGGAATGCTTCTAGTTTCTCACCATTGAGTATAATGTTGGCTGTAGGCTTTTCATAGATAGCTGTAACTATCTTGAGGAAGGTTCCTTCTAACCCTATTTTGCTGAGTGTCTTTAACATGAAAGGATGTTGGATTTTGTCAAATGCCTTCTCTGCATCGATTGATATGATCATGTGGTTTTTGTCTTTCATGTTGTTGATGTGGTGTATAATGTTGATTGATTTGCATATGTTGAACCAACCTTGCATTCCTGGGATGAATCCCACTTGGTCGTGATGTATGATCTTTTTGATGAAGTGCTGGATTCGGTTTGCTAATATTTTATTGAGTATCTTTGCATCTATGTTCATTAGTGAGATTGGTCTGTAGTTTTCTTTTTTGGTAGTGTCTTTGCCTTCTTTGGGAATGAGTGTGATATTAGCCTCATAAAAGGAGTTGGGGAGGATTCCTGTTTTTTCTATGGTTTGGAAGAGCCTATGGAAAAGTGGTAGTAACTCTTCTTGAAATGTTTGATAGAATTCACCTGTAAATCCATCTGGGCCTGGGCTTTTGTTCTTAGGGAGTTTTTTAATTACATCTTCAATTTCCTCTGAGGTGATTGGTCTGTTTAGGATTTCTAGATCTTCCTTTTCCAGTCTTGGAAGAGGGTGTTTTTCCAAGAATCTATCGATTTCTACTGGGTTCTCTAGCCTAGTTGAGTATAGTTGTTCATAATATGATCTCATGATATGTTGTATTTCTTGGGGTTCTGTTGTAATCTCTCCCCTTTCATTTGTGATCCTACTGATTTGGGTGTTTTCTCTCTCTTTTTTTTTTTTGGTGAGTTTTGCCAGTGGTTTGTCTATCTTGTTTATTTTTTCGAAAAACCAACTCCTGGTCTCATTGATTTTTTGTATTGTTTTCTTGGTTTCTATGTTGTTTATTTCTGCTCTGGTTTTTATTATTTCTTGCCTTCTGGATGTGGTTGGATTTCTCTGTTGCTGATGTTCCAATTCTTTGAGGTGATCTTTTAAACTGTTGGTTTTGTTATTTTCCTGATTCTTGACATAGGCCTGTATTGCTATGAGTTTCCCCCTAATTACTGCTTTTGCTGTGTCCCATAAATTTTGACATGTTGTCTCTTCATTGTCATTTGTCTCAAGGAATCTTTTTATTTCTTCCTTGAGTTGTTCTTTGATCCAGCTGTTGTTGAGCAGCATGTTATTTAATCTCCAGGTATTAGTTTTTCTCCATTGCTTCTTCTTGACCTCAATTTTGAGCTCTGTGGCATAGTGATCTGAGAGGGTACTTCTAATGATCCTTACCTTTGTGGTCTTATATAGGTTGGCTTTGTATCCTAATACGTGGTCTATTCTGGAGAAGGTTCCATGTGGGCTTGAGAAGAATGTGTATTCTGCTTTCTGGGGGTGGAGGGCTCTATATAAGTCTATTAGCCCTAAATCTTCTAATTTTTCATTCAAAGCTCTTATTTCTTTGCTATTTTTCTGTTTGGTGGATCTGTCCAGTGGTGATAGTGGAGTATTGAGGTCCCCTGCTATTATCACATTTCCCTTCATGTGTTTCTCCAGGTTTGCCAGTAGTTGCCTCACATATTTTGCTGACTCTACATTAGGTGCATAGATATTGACCAGGGTTAGTGTTTCTTGATCTAATGTTCCCCTGCTCAGTAAGTAGTGACCCTCTTTGTCTCTGATCACTTTCTTGAGGTTGAATGCAATTTGGTCTGATATAAGAATGGCTGTCCCTGCTCTTTTTTGTTTTCCATTGGCCTGAATAATTACTTTCCATCCTTTTATTCTAAGCCTGTGCTTGTCCTGCATCTGTAGGTGTGTTTCTTGCAGACAGCAGAAGTCCGGTTTATTTTTCCTAATCCAGTTCTCTACTATGTGTCTTTTAATTGGAGAGTTTAGTCCGTTAACATTTAGGGAGATTATTGAGAGAGAGGATTGTTGTGTAGTTGTGTTGTGTAGGGTGGTTTTTGTTACAATCGGGGGTTTGGATTGTGTAAATCGTCTTTGAGTAAGTCGTTTAGGATCGGTTTTGTTTGCACAAATAGTTCAAATTCGTTCTTGTTTGAGAATGTTTTTAGTCTATCCTCCCATATGAATGTAAGTTTTGCTGGGTATTGGACCCTAGGTTGGAAATTTCTTTCATTCAGTCGTTTAAATATGTCATTCCACTGTCTTCTTGCTTGAATTATTTCAAATGGGAGATCTGGTTTGATTCTTATGTCCCTACCTTGGTACTTGAGGTTTCTTTTCTTCCTTATTGCTTTAAGGAGTTCTTCTTTCTCTTTGTTTTTTGCCAATTGGATTACCATGTGTCTTGGTGTTTGTTTATTAGGGTCTATCTTATTGGGAACTCTTTTTATTTCCTGTATTGGCATTGCAGTTTCCTTCCAGAGGGTGGGGAAGTTCTCCGCTATTATCTCTCTAACTACTTGTTTTTCCCCTTTCCCTACTTCCTCCCCTTCCGGTATACCCACAATTCTTAGGTTGTTTCTTTTATCCTTGTTCATTAGATACTGGACCTTTCCTTCCAGTGCTTTGCCTTTTATTTCTTTGTTGGTTTCTTGATCATTTTTTGTTTGCAGTTTTCCTTCGAGTTCTTCAATGTGTTTCTCCAATTCTGTGTTTCTGCTTGTAAGGCTTGTTACTTTGTCTTTTAATTCCTTCACTTCTTTTTGTATGGAATCTCTCATGTTCTTTAACATTTCTTCTTTAATTTGGCTGATTTGTTCATCCATAGATTTCTTATACTCGATAGCTAGGGTTTCTCTCATTCCTTTTATTAATTCTTGCATTTCCTTCCTCATGGCTGCTTTTAGGTCTTCATCGCGTGGATCTGTGCGTTTTGGTGGGCTTGGAAGCTTGCAAGGGTTTGTCACCATATCTCCAGATATTAGTGATCTCCTTGATTTACGCATATTTCTTTGTATTTAATGGTGTGTTTTAGAGTGCTGTGCTTCTAATTTTCACCTGTTTTGATCCCCTGTGGTGTGGGAGTGGGTTCCCTCCCTGAGGGTGGTTCTAGAGGGACTTTTGGGTGAACTCGCTGAGGTTTGGATCCTCCTGTACTCTTTATGTGGCCTGGTTAGTTGTTTTCCCCTTTTGTTGGCAGCTAGTACTGGCCCTTTCCTGACCACAGTGGTGGGGGGCACTGTTTCTCCTCTCCTTTTTCTCCTCTCCTCTACTACTTGGAAGTCAGTCTTCCTCTTTATTCCTGTCAGCAGGTGTAGTTCCGCTCCTGGCCACACTGGTTGCGGGCGCTGTTGAGCCTGACTCTCTTTTCCCTCCCTTATCTGGGGGTCAATGAAGCTCTGCTCCTCCGAGTTACCGCGGAGGAAATTCCCCCAGTCAAGCCCTCCCGGTAGCTGCTCTCAGCCCTAGGGAGGGGTCTCAGGTCCACTCTGGGGCTCGGGGCTAGGTTGCTCTAGGTTACCTAAAGGTCCAGGGGGCAGGCCCAAGCTCACCCAGTTTTTTCGTCCCACCTGTCCCAGCTGGGCAGGTGACTCCGGCCCACTAGGTACTAGGGAATGTCCTCCCCTGTCTACGCTCGGGTCAGGTGGGGTGAACTCTGGGGCCTGGAAGTTGAGGCAACGGGTGGTGTGGTCTGTGTGCCAACAAGCTGGCCTCTGCAGTCTATGGGGGGGGTCGCGCGCAAGGTGGCTGGCGGCTGCGGGGTCGTCCACGTGTGAGCGCCCTAGGAGAGTGCACTCACCCTGGACGCCGGGGGTCCCTACTCCCCGGTTGGAGCGGCTCCGGCCTCTGTAGTCTATGGGGGGGGGTCGCGCACAAGGTGGCTGGTGGCCGCGGGGTCGTCCACGTGTCGGTAATGTCCTTTTATAGGTCTTTCACCTCTTTAGTTAAATTGATTCTGAGGCACTTGATTTTTTTTGAGATACAATTGTGATGGAATTGTTTTTAATATCTTTTTCATTACTTTCATTATTTTGTATCAGAAAGCCTTAGAAATTTGTGTATTTTTTTTGTAGGCTGCCACTTTACTATACAAATGTATTGTTTCTAGGAGCTTTTTTTTATAGTCTTTAGATTTTCTAAGTATAGTATCATGTAATTCACAAATATTAAGAGCTTCAATTTTATTCTTTCCTACCAGGATACCCCTGATATCTTTTTCTTGTCTAATAGTTATGACAAGCTAGTCCAGTTTTATAATGAATAGAAATGGTGAGAGTGAGCAAACTTGTCTTGTTCCTGATCTTAGAAGAAAGACTTCATTTTAGCACACTGAATATATTTATTGTGGTTTTGTGGTAAATGGCTTTGATTATATTGAGGAAAGTACCTCCGATTCCTATTTTGTTTAGCTTTTTCTTTTTTTATCATGAATGGATGATGGACCTAATTAAACTTTTTTCCTGAATCCATAGATATGCTCATATGATTTTTATTTTGTTGATATGGTGTAGTATGCTGATTGATTCATGTATTAAACCATCCATATCTCCTGGGATGAATCCTACTTGGTCATGGTATATAACCATCTTTGATAAATTGTTGGAATCTATTTGCTAGTATTTTGTTGAAGGTCATTTCATCAGTGTTCATAAAGGATATTTACTTACAATTTTCTTTTATGTGGTGTCTCTATCTGCTTTTGGTGTTAGGGTGATGTTTTCTTCATAGAAATTGGAAGTGCTTCTGTTTCTTTAATTTTCTGGAAAATCCTGAAAAGGACTGGTAGTAGGTCCTCTTTAAAGGTTTGAAATAATTCACTAGGAAATTCAGTTACATCAACTTTTGTTTCTGGAAGTCTTGTGATTATTATTTCAATTTCCCCAATAGTGATAGTGGTCAGGTATTTCATATTAGTTCAGCCTTGAAAGATTGTAGGAGTTCAATAATTTATCTATTTCTTCTAGGTTCTCCTTTTGTGGCATAATGATTTAAAAAGTAATTTCTGGTGATACTATGAATGTCTGTGGTATTTGTTGTGAATCTTTTCTTTTACTTCTAATTCAGTTTGTTGGGTTCTCTCTTTGTGAATCTTGCTAGTAGTTTATTAAGCTATTTTATTTTTTCAAAGAACCAACTATTAGATTTATTGATCTTTTGAAATTTAGAGATGGATTCCAGTTCATTAATTGCTGTTCTATTATTTTATTCTTCCTGCCTGCTTTGGGCTCCTTTTGTTGATCATTTTCCAATTTCTCAAGCTGTGCAGTCAAGTTATTTATGTGGGCCCTTCTTTTTCTTTTCTTTTTGGGTCACATCTTGTGATGCTCAGGGGTTACTCCTGGTTATGTGCTCAGAAATCACTCCTGGCTTGGGGGACCATACGGGACACTGCGAGATTGAACCAAGGTTCATCATAGATTGAAGGCAAACACCTACCACTGTGCTATCACTCTGGCACCAGGAGTTACTCCTTGCTATGCGCTAAGAAATTGCTCCTGGCTTGGGGGACCATATGGGATGTCGGGGGGGAAAGAACAACAGTCTGTCCTAGACTAGTGTGGACAAGGCAGACACCTTACCACTTGCACCACAGCTCAGGCCCCCTTCTTTCTTGATGAATGTTTTTAAAGTTATATAATTTCTTCTTAACACTCTTTTGCTTTATCCCCAAATTCTGGTAGCTCGTGTCCTTGTTCTAGTTTATTTTAGGGATCTTTGAAGTTCCTTTTTAATTTTCTATGATCCACTGGTGTTCAGAAATCAGCTGTTTAATTTCTAGGTGTTATATGTTTATGATTGTGCAAATCCTTTTTGTGATTATGAGAATGTATTCTGTTTGTTATTGTATTGACTGGCAAGGGTATATACTTCCCCATGCATTTGGGAACCAAGGACATCCTTTCTCCCCAGTTGATGGGGGAAAGAATGGGTCTCAGGCTGATGACCAGAGACACTTTATTCCTTTCTATATGTATATAGGGCAGGAGGAACATGGACACTTGAATGGTAACAGGACATAAAAGAATGACTGGAGGTAGGTCAGGCATTAGGGAGAAGATAAGCATGAATACTGGGGCTTAGGAGCAGCACTACCCCAGGAGCAGAACAGTTTTGATAGGTATTATCTCCTTTAACCAGAGCTCTTGGTGAGGAAGATGGGATGGCCCATAGATAAACCTGATTAGTAATCACTAATTATGAGGAGATGAAGCCACTCCTTTTGCTGTCCTTCCCCATCTCTGGTGGGGTGATTTCTCCAAAACTTTCAGCCTTGAAGAGAATCCCTGAAACAATTGCTCTACAGAGTCCCCTGTAACAAATAGCTCTACAGGAATTCTGGCTGTCAGGTAGCTCAGGGACAGCATCAAAGAGGGCATCCAACAGTGATAAATTTCTATTTTAATTACACCATAGTCTCTGAAGCTAGTTGATAAAATTTCTATTCTCTTTGTTTTATGGAAATGTTTTGTTGCCCAGCATGTGGTCTATCTTGAAGACTGTCCAGTGTCCATTGGAGAAGAATGCATTTGGCCTCTGGGGGATAAAAGCCCTATATATCTTTACAATATAACACCCTATCATCCACTTCTTTGTTCAAAGCCAGTATTTATTTGCTGAGTTTTAGTCAGCTTGATCTGTCAAGAGGTGATTGAGTGTTGTTGAAATCTCCAATTAGACTTGTGTTGCTATCATTGTCCTCCTTGAAATCTATTAGCAGTTGTTTTAAATATTTTTTTCTGGTCCCTCATTGAGTTTATATATGTTTAAGAGTGTAATTTCTTCTTATATTCTTTAAGCATATACACTTAAACATATATGCACCTGTCTCATCTTTTGAGCCTGAAGTCTATTCACCTGATATTAATAGAGCCACCCCAACATTTTTGAGGAGGTTGTGTGCTTGAAAGATTATCTTTTAACCTTTGACTTTGTGTTTGCTCCGACTTTTTAAATGTATTTCTTGTACGTGGTAGAATGTTAAGTTCATTTTTTTTCCCTGCTCATTTTTTTTAGGTTCTTAAAATGATTTAATTTAAACACCATGGTTTACAAAGCTGTTTGGTTTACAATTCAGTTTACAGTTCAAGGTCTACAGATGTTCTTCAAGGTTACAAAATTGTTCATGATTGAGTTTCAGTTGTACAGTGTCCAACACCTTTCACCAGTGCACATTTCCCACCTCCAATGTCCCCAGTTGCCTTCTCACCCTCCTCCTTCTCCCTTGCCTGCCTCTAAGGCAGGTATTTTTCCTCCCTCTCCCTCTCCCTCTCTCTCTCTCTCTCTCTCTCTCTCTCTCTCTCTCTCTCAAACACACACTCTCTTTTTTTGTCCTTTAATACACTGTAGTTTGCAATACTCTTACTGAAGGGGTTTCATGCATATCACTTTATCTCCTTTCAGCACCTAGTTCTTATCCAAAATGATCATTTCCAACTATCATTGGCACAGTGGATTTATCTTTGTCTTATCTGCACTACCCTACTATTGTAGAAAGTTTTCTAATATGAACTGGTCCTCCTGAACATCTATTGTCTCTGGATATTAGTACTATAATATCTTTCTTCTTATATTCCTCAAATGAGTGCTATTACTCTGTTTATATATTGTTTTTTGAGGCTGTCTGGTCCATTGTTTCTTTGAGCTCAATTAATTCCTCATCATTTCCTCTGTTGTCCTTTTCAAAGCAGTTATAAAGATGGACATTCCTGGTTGAGATTTTATGACTCCTGTCTTCATCTACCACCTACAGAATGATTCTATAGCTATTTTCATATGGTGCCTCTGGTACTCTAGGAGTGATTCTTTCCAATATACTACCAGCTTTCTCACCACTGCCAGAAAGGACTTTGTGGGAAGTTGGTGGGTGGTAGTCTCTTCTTTTCCTATCATAAATATTCTCTTTCAAATGCCACAGTACCAAGAAGTTGAAGTTGGTAAAAAAAAAAAAGTCTCTTCACTTTGTAGAATGAAGTCATTTCCCTGGTATGGAAGCCATTAACTGCTGGAATTGCTGGAAAGAAGGTAGATCCATAGGTACTCTGAATGCTCTTGTTAATACACAGGTAACTGTTCTTCCAGGATTTTTCTCCTCTTATACACTCTCCCTAATGTGTCTCACACTATTGTAAGTGTGCTTTGTAGCACATTTTGCTTAGCTCTTCTTTTTTTTATTTTTGGTTGTTATATAAAAACACTTTCTAATTTTCTTTTAAATTTTTTTTAATTATGAGAACAAAGATGCAAAGAAAGAGGACATGGTAAAGTTACAGTGGAAGGACAATCAACCATAAACAGAATTCTCAGAAGTCCCCTTGCTGACATCTTAACTTTGAACTTTCAGCCAAAGAACATTAAGATAAATAAAACAGAACCCATGCACAATTACTTTGTCCCTTAAGTCCCCAGATTGTAATACATTATAATATTTCTTAGCAGCACACAAAGCAATCTAAAGCCATAAAACTTATATAATTCTTAAACATTAAAGGCATAGTATTTTTTTACATTTCCATGTACATGCATAATAGTTTAAGTTACCCTCAAAAGTTTAAGTGGATTTTTTTTAAGGATTAGAGTCAAAGGAGCACAGTAAAAACGGTGTTAGAGTGGCAATTATTGTTTGCATAGGCCCACCAAAATATGAAGGACATGGAAAGAAAAAACCTTGGCCTAATACAAGGAGACCCTATCCCTGAAGTTTCCTGGCATAAGACCATCACAGCTGATTTTAGAAATTAGGCTCAGGTCCAGTTGCCAGAACTGGAACAAATTTCAGGAGGTTATGGAAAATGTTGCAAGATAAGTTTCTACATATGGGTTAGATTTTCAACAAGAAAATATCACCAATTGCAACAACCTCCTAGATGGCTTTGCTCTGTCTACTGTTATCCCACAATGAGCCGTTTGCCCAGCTGCCGGAAACAGCTTTCAAAAATTAGATCATGGTATCTGCCCTCTGAAATTTCTTCAGTGGACCTTTGTGTGGCCCCTACACACCACATCATTTGTTGCTGATCAAACCTCCCAGCTCATCGCAGCCTCTTTTCTATCCTTCTATCTTTTTTGGTGGAGGTGGGGGAGAGAGGGCACATCCAAAGGCCACTTCTGGCTTTATGTTCAACGGCCATATCTGGAAGGGCCAGGATACAGTTAAGGCCTCATCCATACAAGTGTCTCAGCACCTATTTCTTCTTTCTCTTTTTTTTTTTTTTGTTTTTTTTTTGTTTTTTTTTTTTGTTTTTTTTTTTTGTTTGTTTTTTAGGTCTCACCCGGCAGTGCTCAGGAGTTACTCCTGGCTCCATGCTCAGAAGTCGCTCCTGGCGAGCACGGGGACCATATGGGACGCCGGGATTCGAACCGATGACCTTTTGCATGAGAGGCAAACGCCTTACCTCCATGCTATCTCTCCGGCCCCTCTTCTTTCTCTTTTTATAACCCCAACCACACTGGCCCTTTTACAGTCCTGTGAATATTGCAATCTTTTCTGCTTCTGGACATTTGCATCAATTGCAACATTGTGCTGTGTTTCATTTAACTCTTGCTGCATAACAGAATAATAATAATAATCACAATTTAATAACTTAAGAAAAACCTTTTCATTATTTAGCATGATACTGTGAGTCAGGAATTTAAAAGGGCAATTATTCTATTTTGGGGGGGGTGTCACACCCAGCGATGCTCAGGGATTACTCCTGGCTCTGAGCTCAGAAATGGCTCCTGGCAGGCTCAGGGGACCATATGGGATGCCAGAATTCGAACCACTGTTCTGAATCTGCTGCATGCAAGGCAAATGCCCAACTGCTGTACTATCTCTCGGGCCCCCAATCATTGATGTTGGTCTCATATTGTAGTTCATTCAGCCAAAAACTGATGCTGGTAGAAAGGTCTAAGACAGCTTCTCTCCCTGTAGTTACATTAATGCTTCCTGGACAAAGACGTGTGAAAAAATTTGAAAAGTTCTTTAAGGCAAGACTCAGAGGAAGCCTAATTTTTCTTTGGGTACTCAAAGGGGCTCTTTAGAAAGTTGGAATTGGGAGTTGGACTTCTTATGTAACATACTGAGTCCTCCCAGTGTGAATACCCAAGAGACAATAAGTAAGAACTGTGGATTTCTTGTGCTTGAACGCAGGCCACTTTGCCATGCTTTATTGGTCAGAGAACTTACAAAATTTAGATTCACAGAATTCAGCTAGATTCATTGATCCCTGTTGTGTTTATTATTAATTATAAAGTCCTAGTATTGTGGTGAGGCCTTTATCAACTTGGCCCAGCACCTGCAACCCCTACAGCCTGCAGGTCTGTAGGTAGCAGAGTAACAGCAGAGAAATTATTTCACAGGCAGTCATTTGAAACTTCAGAAGATATACAGCTTTATTACAAGACCCTAATCACAAAAAATGCACAAAAAAGTGTATTTCCCACATGGCTTCTAAGCTAAGCAGCTTCTTTCTTACTCCTCTGTATTCATCCTGGATGTCTATGCTCTCTCCTTTCCCTCCCCCAGATAACCCTATTATTCTTTCTTGAAGATACCCTCCCTCCCCACCCCACCCCCGCCATTCCAGGTATGAGTGGGTCTGATCATCTAGGTGAGATTAGCACATGGCATTGGGGGTGAGGTAACATTTCCCCTTTCCTTGTTTAAATTAAAAATAAAATTGAAAAAATGTTAGCTTTTGTTTTCCTGACCTCTGCCAAAGGCAAAAACTCTAATAAAACCCAATGCATAAAGTTTAATGTGTATAATTTAAATATCAGCCTTTTCTTTCTTTTTTTTAAATTTTTTTGATCACAATGGCTTACATATCTTTCACTGTAGTATTTTAGGTACATATTAACATTGAATCAGGAGAATACCCATCACCAAATTTGTCCTCCCCCATACCAGTTCCCTTTCTGTAACCCATATACCCCACCATCCCCTCCACCCCCCCCCACCCTCCATGCTGCTAGAGTAGGTGGTCGGTCCCCTCTTTATCCAGCTTACTATTAGTGGTCATATATCTGTTTGGTCCTGGTACCCTCCCTTGTTTCCCCCTCTATTTTAGAGGTGGAGCTAGATAAATCGAGTTATGTGATTTTGTTTGAAGGAAAGAAAAGCAATAGATTGGGGTACAAAATAAGAAAAAATAAAAAAAAAAAAAGAAGTCAAATATGCTGAAAATGGGCGGAGTCCTTCTAAAGGCTTTCAACCTCAGTTTGAGAGAGGATGTGAAATAGGTAATTGAAACACCACAACAATACAGAAAGAAATATCAAATTAAATATCCAGTGAGCACTACAGCAATAAAGACAAGCACCACACAATAGTCTCAGTTCTGAAATCAATTCATGCCGGAGTGCAAAAAGAAAGAAAAAGATAAGATAAAATAAAGTAAAATAAAATAATATTGGAGACATCTACTTCAATCTCTGCACCAAAATAAGGATGTCAAAAAAAAAAATTGATCAACCGCTAAATAAATATGTGGAAAAATGATTGTTTTGTGCTTTTTTTTTTCTTTTTTTTCCCCCCTGCATAGGCACAGTAACTATTGGGGATATTATAGAGGGAATTCCCTTGGCCAGGAGATACAGGATTTCTCCACCCCTGAAGTATACTGTCATGGGATTAACTATAGAGTCCTTGCACGATCATTTACTCTCCCCTCAGTGCTTTCGTGGTGTATGGAAGACTTCTGCTTCGTCTTGGATGGTAAAATCAGACCTCTGTATCTAGAGATCTTGGTGACTGTGCAGCTCAAGGAATGGAGCTTATGATGAAGTCTTTCTTTGTGGTTCTAGCAGTTCTGCTTCTTCAGTATCGTTTTAATCCATCTTCTGTAGTTGGTGGTCTTGGTCATTATGTTGCTCCTAGGATGGAACCTGGGATAAAGTCTTTCATTATGTTTCCGGGAGACCCGTTCAGATGCGGTTGTCTCAGTCAGATCTCTGGAATTGGAGTTCTTGTTTGTTGAACACATCATAGACCAAAAGCTAGGCTAGAGCTTTTAGTTGCTGTTGTTGTTGTTGTTGGTCCCTGGATGCGTACTGTCCAGTCCTGGTTGTAACAGCCATCATCTGTAGATAGCGAGCTTGGCTTTTGCACAGATCAAAGGGTGACATGTTTCCTGATTTTGTCTTATCGTTGGCTGATGAGGAAGGACAACTTGCACTTAGATCAAGTTGTTCCCATTTCCTCATTGTCAGGTTATCAATTTAGAACTGGCCCATGTTGGCGTCAGAGCAGCATATGCATGCCCTTGAGGGGATTTGGCTCCTGGAGCTGTTGTGGAGAACTCGGTCGTTTCTATGTCTGGGATCCAGGAGTCAAGGCAAATATCAGCTTCTGTCGTTTCTATGTCGGGGATTCAGGAGTCAAGGCAAATATCAGCCTTTTCTATATCATATACATTTCACAACATTTTCACCTAGACTTCTCAGAGCATAAACATTAGAACTTTTCTGCAGATACACTCGTAGTTTAACATTCTTTTTGTTTGTTTGTTTGTTTGTTTTTGTTTTTTAGGGCCACACCCTTTTGGTGCCCAGGGGTTACTCCTGGCTAAGCGCTCAGAAATTACCCCTGGGTTGGGGGGACCATATGGGACACCAGGGGACCGAACCGCAGTCCTTCCTTGGCTAGCGCTTGCAAGGCAGACACCTTACCTCTAGCGCCACCTCACCGGCCCCGAGTTTAACATTCTTTTTAAAAAATTTTTTTAATTTAATTTAATTTTTATTTTTATTTAAACACCTTGATTACAAACATGACTGTAATTGGGTTTTAGTCACAAAAAGAACACCCCCCCCCTTCACCAGTGCAACATTCCCATCACCAATGCAACCCATATCTCTCAACCCACAACTCCTGCCTGTATTTGAGACAGGCATTCTATTTCTCTCATTAGCATTGTCATAGTACTTGTTAGTATCCTAACTGCACTCACCCCTCCTTGCGGTGAGCTTCATATCTTGAGCCAGTCCTTCCGGCCTTCATCACTGGGCATTATTATAATAATGTATTTTTTAAACCCCATAGAAAGTGAGACTATTCTGTTTGTGTCTCTCCCTCTGACTTATTTCACTCAGCATAATAGTTTCCATGTCCATCCATATATAGGGAAATTTAATGACTTCATCTCTTCTAAAAGCTGCATAATTCTCCATTGTGTATATGTACCACAGCTTCTTTAGCCATTCATCTATTGTTTCCAGAGTCTGGCTATTGTAAATAGTACTGCAATGAATATATGAATGAGGAAGGGATTTTTGTATTTAATTTTTGTGTTCCTAGGGTATATCCCTAGGAGTGGTATAGCTGGATCATATGGGAGCTCAATTCCCAGTTTTCTGAGGAATCTCCATATTGTTTTCATAAGGGCTGGACTAAATGGCATTCCCACTAGCAGTGAATGAGTTTCTTTCCACATTGCCGCCAGCACTTATTGTTCTTGATCTTTGTGATGTGTGCCAGTCTCTGTGGCGTAAGATGGTACCTCATGGTTGTTTTGATTTGCATCTCCCTGATAATTAGTGATGTGGAATATTTTTTCATGTGCCTTTTGGCCATTTGTATTTCTTCTTTGAGAAATTGTCTGTTCACTTCTTCTCCCCATTTTTTGATGGGGTTAGAATTTTTTTTTCTTAAGTTCTGTCAGTAACTTGTATATCTTAGATATTAGCCTCTTGTCTGCCAGGTGTGACCCAAAAAAACAAAACAAAACAAAAAAACTAACGAAGAAAAAAAACCCAATGCATAAAGTTTAATGTGTATAATTAAAATATCAGCCTTTTCCAAATCTTATGCATATCACAACATTTTTACCTAGACTCCTCAGAGCATAAACATTAGAACTTTTCTGCAGATGCACTAACACTTATTGGAAAAAGACCAGAAAAGGGGGGCTTCATTGATAGCAGACTGACATCAGGAAGACGACCAACAGCCCCTGATACGGATTTCGGCTCTGTAACTATCGAACTTTTAGGCTCAAACAACCTCAGCTACTCCAACTCCCAGACATTCATTGGCCGAGGCAGCAGATTGCTACGCTCCCTGCGGACAGATGCCCACTCCAGTATGAGCTGCCCAAGGGGCAGAAAGGTGGTGGCTTCAGTTCAGGATGGCCTGTATGGCCCAGGGTTCTGTGGAGGGAATTGTCCACAGCTTGCCAGCATCTAAACTTGATGAAGAAAAAGGGAAGAAAGAGCAGAAGCCCAGCGAAGCCCAACTGAAAACTGTTTTTTTTTTTTTGTTTGTTTTTTTGTTTTTTGTTTTTTGTTTTTTGGGGCCACACCCGGCGGTGCTCAGGGGTTACTCCTGGCTGTCTGCTCAGAAATAGCTCCTGGAAGGCACGGGGGACCATATGGGACACCGGGATTTGAACCAACCACCTTAGGTCCTGGATCGGCTGCTTGCAAGGCAAACACCGCTGTGCTATCTCTCCGGGCCCTGAAAACTGGTTTTTAAAACCTTCTGCATTTGAATTGTTTCAGGTTAATCTCTTGACCCTATTTGCATCAGTCATTGTCTTGCTGGTTGTCTTGCTGTCTTGTTTTATAGAGTTTTTCTAATGAATATTTCCTAATTGCTATGATGTCTTATTGTGTATCTTTATTTAGCAGCTTGTTTTCAAACTGTATTTTCTGCAGAAATGTTCTTGTGATTTTGTTTAGAGAAGTTTATGGAAAGGAATTAGGATGTTCTAGACCAAATGTGGTTGGAGAAATAAAGAATTTTAAATTAGGCTTCCTGATCCCTGCAGGAGACTGCTGAGAAAGTCCCAGTAAACTTAATCAACTTAATCCTATCAAAGTTCACCACCAACAGGAAGGAGCATGGCCGCTCTGCTTCACTACAAGGCCACACACATCTCTCAGCCCATGAACCCCATCATGACATGCAGTAAAATACCCAATACAAGCATGTCAATGGGGAAACAATGCCAGACATCAGCATGCATAGAGAATGAAGATGGAAGCTCTGATGTCCCAGAGAGTACCTACCACATAGTTAACCACTCAGACAAGGAATTTAGAGTACTAATATGGAAGATGCTCATAGAACTCAAAGAAAGAATAGATCAAGCTAAAGAGAACATTAAGATAGAAATCAGAAAACTCTAAACTAAAATGACAGAACTGAAAAACTCAGTAGATGAAATTAAAAACTCAATGAAAAGCCTCTCCAATAGAGTAATAGCAGTTCCCTCCCAGTACCTGTCAAAGGCACAGACTGCCTGCTTACCAAGGTGCCGAGCCTGATCTCCCTTCAGGTACCTGAAAATGGCGTGGTCTGCCTGCTTTTTCAGGTGCAGAGTCTGATCTCCCTCCTGGTACCTGACAATGGCACAGTCCACCTGCTTCCCCAGGCACCGAGCTTGATCTCCTTCCCAGTACCTGACAATTGTGCTTGAGGATTTCTTGTGACAGGTCTGCTGTAAATCTTAAGGATGCGCCTTTGAATGCAATTTCCCTTTTTGATTTTGTCGCTTTCAGTATTCTATTCCTATCTGTGGAATTTGTCAGTCTCACCCACTCCTGGGAGGGGCTGTTTTGGGGAGAGAGGCTGCAGGCACCAGGCTGAGCCAAGAGGACCCTCACCACAACTCTAGGACTTTATAATTAATAATTAATACAACAAATCCCATTCCTGAGGGAGGAGAGGCAAGGCATGTGTGACCCAACCTAAAATGCTTTTCTCCCATGTCTTATCTCTAAAATCTCAATAAAATTTTTGATTGAATAAATGTAATTAAAATAACTAAAAGTAATATCTGAGGGGGCTAAAGCCAGACATACAACTAGTAGGACACTTGTCTTGCATACAGCTAACCTGGATTTGATCCAAAACTGTCACCTCATATGGTTCCCTGAGTCCCACCAGGAATGATACCTGAGTGCAGAGCCCAAGAGTGAGCCCTGAGCATAGCTGGGTGTAGCCCCCAAGTTGATATTTGAATACACATAATTTCATTGTTATATAATTATTTAGTGGAAATAGGCAGTTACTGTGTCTCTAGAGGTTCAGCCTGTGAGGAGACCACTAGCATTAGATTCACTTAGTGGACATGTTTTAGTTGAGTTTTCTTGGCACAATCTAGAATACAGGCCTTGCATTATTGGGATTCAAAACCAAGAATTTGAATTTTGGGGTTTTCGTGGCCACAAAAAATATTGCTCAAAGCTTATTTCTGGAGGAGCTTGAGGGACCATATGTGATGTTATGACGCAAATCTGTTAGTATGTGCAAGGCAAATGCCCTACTCACTATATTATTGCTTCAGTCCCAGGAATTTAAATTTAAAATCACAGTTTTAGGAACTGCATTGTGAATCATTGGTAAAGAGTGTACCTTGATTGCATATGACCCTGAATTAGATCCTTCACACTTCAGAAAGGCAAGATGAAACAACATGTCTCCAAATTTCCTACATATAAATATTGTTATTCATGGCAAAGAAGCTTTAGAAAGTGGAATGTCAAGTCTAAATTGCTTGAGTTTATAATTTTCCTTAGTGTACATAGTAAAGAGTAAAGTGGATAGTAAATAGTAAAGCAGTATTATAATAGTTTGTATTATATTTATATATTATACTATAGTAAACTGATTATGATAGTTGATAATTAGTTTATTACAATAATGAGCCATCAAGTCTCTGATTCAAAAATAAGGAGAACATTTAATTATAAATAATGTAGGGTGTATCATTTATAATATGTCAAAGTGCAAAATTTTCTATCTAAAATATATTCAGGGTTGAGAGATAGTACAGCTGGAAGGGCTCTTGCCTTGAAATACAGCTAACCCGTTTGCAATCCCCAGCATTTCATCTGGTCCTCTACGTTCTTCAGTGGTGGTTCCAGAGTACAGAGTTAGAAGAAACTTCTGAGTATCATTAGGTATGGCCCCCCAGTCACTCAGGGGTTACTTCTGGCTATGCGCCCAGGAGTCGCTCTTGGCTTGGAAAACCATATGGGACGCTGGGGGATCAAACCACAATCTGTCCCAGGCTAGCTCTGGCAAGGTAGACACCTTACCTCTAACGCCACCACGCCGGCCCCGGCCCCCCAATCTTAATGAAATGTAGTAATATATTTATTTTGAAAAGCTTTTATATAAATGATTTGGCAATTTTAAGAAATTTGGGGGGGTTCAAGTGATAAGTAGGTAAGATATTTGCTTTGCATGATGCCGACCTGGGTTTGATCCCTAACATCCCATATGGTCCCCCAAAACTACTAGGAGTGATCCCTGAATGCAGGAGTAAGCCTCGAGCATTGCTTTGTGTGGCCTAAAAACAAAAAAGACAAAAAAGAATATCTTTCTTACCCATTTTTTTTTATCAATTATCCTTTTAGATGCTAAAATCTCAAATATCAGTAACAGATGCTGTTTAAATATTCTTGTTCTTTTGGAGCTCCATGACAACAGCTCATTCCACCACAAGGTGGCGATCTTTCGCCAATGCAGTGGGCCGAATGAGCATTCACAATGCCACCCTTCCAAAGATATCGCACACAGCTCTATTAATTGCATCGACTGAGTGACTGTAGAATCAAATTATTTTTAAATACATATATTTATTTATTTTAATCTTTATCCTACCTACCAAAGTGAAATAGAAACAAAGCAAGGTGGAGAGAGCATGGAGAGAGCAGCAGTGGGTAGAGTTGAATTGATCACACTCAGTTTCTCCCATACAGGTAATTGCTTAGTAGAAGCACTGGCCAAAGTCATCCCACCAAACAGAGCACACAGTATAAGGTGATGAATCCCAGCTGAATGGCAAACTTAGGCTGAATTCGGCTAAAAGTGTGTACTTGGAGTCTGGTCAGGGCCTGGCTAAGGCAGCTATAGACTCCACAGGGCAGACAACAATGTGGCTTCAGTTAGAGCAGCCTGGTTCTAGAATTTTGTATTTCATGATAGTATCCCACTACGGCCAGGAAAGGCAGGAACTAGGCAGGGAACTTTGCTCTCAGGGGAATGAATGGACCAGACATCAGAAACACAGCCAAGTATGCTAAGGTCAGCCCAGGATATGAGCCTTTAGGGCAAATGGGGTGAAAGGCCTGGGAGCAGGGAATGAAGCCGAAGCACAGGCAAGTGGGTAAAGCAGATTTTGTATTTCAAGACTTTGATGAGTCACAAAATCTTCCATCATACTTGACTTTACTGGGACTTCCAGTAGAAAAAACTGGGAATGCGTTGCACTGGGGATTGGATTCCACAGTTCGTAAATTGCCAGGGTGGGACCAGAATGAAGGTAGGGGCTCTGCCTTTCAAATTTTACTATAAAACTCTCTGGAGTTAAAGCAAAATTTATGCGTCATTAGGAAATCAATGCAAAAAAGACATTAATTCATTACTGAAAATGTATAAAATATAAGGGCCAGAGGGATAGCACAACAGCTAGGGCATTTGCCTTGCAAGCAGCTGACCCAGGTTCAATTCCCAGCATCCCATGTGGTTGCCCAAGCCTACCAGGAGTGATTTCTGAGCATACAGCCAATAGTACAGAGTCAAGAGTAGCCCTTGAGTGATGCTAGATGTGGCCAAACCAAAAAAGAATGAAAAAAAGAAAATATATAAAATTCTTCAGTAAACTTAGAGTGAACATACCTTTCTTAGTCTAGTAAAGGGCAGCCATGCACCAGTAGTGAGCATCATACTCAATGTTGCATGCCAGGAAGTTTTTCTTTGTCCTTTAAAGAAGCTCTTTTAATGCATCTTGCAAAACTGGTTTCACACCTATGAATCCCCTAAACCAGGGGTCGCAAACTCAATTTACCTGGGGCTGCAGGAGGCAAAGTTGGGGTGATCCTTGAGTGCAAAGTCAGTAGTAAGCCTTGAACATTGGGGGGTGTGACCCAAACAACTAAAACAAAACAACAAAATATTCCTCTAGGGCAGGGCCACAAAATGTTGTACGTAGGGCCACAAACGGCCTGCGGGCCACGTGTTTAAGACCCCTTCCCTAAACTCATCTGTTCTTGAAGTTCTATTATTCCTTCACAGCTGACTGATAATCTTGCTGGATAGAGTATTCTTGGTGAGGTGTTCATTTTATTGATTTTTATATGCTATCTGATATACTGTATAAAGTATCATATAAAATGATATGCATATCTCATATATCATTTGTATGATAGCTTGAAGAGTTTTATTTGATATACGAGGGATCTGATAAGTTTTCTTTCTAAGTTCCTTTTTTAGTCTTTTCTTTATTATTCTGTCTCTATCTTCAGATTTTCAACATGTCTTGAAGTTTTCCTAGGTGACTTTATTTTTTCTGGGATATTTCAGGGCTCTTGTTTATTTATTTTTCTTTTGTTTGTTTTGTCTTCATTTTTGTTTTCTTCATCGCACCCGGTGATACTCAGGGTTTATTCCTGGATCTGCACTCTGGAATTCCTGGCTGTGCACTGGAGACTATATAGGATGCTGGGGATAGAACCTGGGGAAGTTTTATTCAAGGTAAAGCCCTATCCTCTCTAATATTGATCTGACTCCCTCTTGGATCCCAGAGCTCAACTCTGGGAAATGTTTATCAAGAATTTTATTTACTAGTCTTTTTTTCATTATGTTTGCTTCAGAGTCTTCAGGGACTATGATGATTCTCATATTGTTCCTCTTGAACTCATCCCATTGGCTCTCTGGTATGCTATTCTTTTTTTTTTTTTCCCAAATTAAATTCCTATTTCTGCTTTTTCCTAGTGGTTCTCTTCTCTTTGGGTTCCTTGATTTTTAGTTTAGTTGCTGTTATTCTGCTTTTCAGAGCTTCTGTTAAATTTTTTTTAATATAAATTACCATGCTTTTCAATTCTGATTGCAGTAGAGTTGTCATTTTGACTTATATTTTCATGTTTTGCTGACACCTGTGCCATAGTTTCTTTGAACTCATTAAACATCCTCATCATGGTGTCACTAAAGTCATTTTCAGTGACTCTGTAAGATATGCTATCTCCTCTCTCTAAGTATAAAAGGAGGTATAAAGCCTACTGCCTCTCTGTAAGATATGCTGTTCCTTTCATCTTGGGACTATATATGGAGATTCTCAGGGATTATTCCTTGGTTCTGTGTTCAAAGATCCCTCCTAATGGTCCTCAGGGGATCATATGCCATGTGCAAGACAAACACCTTTACCCCTGTACTAGTGCTCCAATCCTGGTGACTTTAGGATATGTGTTGGCCCACACCCAGTAGTGCCAGGGACCACTTCTAATTCTATGCTAAGAAGGTATCTGCATTGGGCTCAACAAATCATGCAGTTCCAGGGATTGAATCTATAGCAAAACATATGCTACAATCTTTTGAGCCATTTTCTGATCTCAGTATATACTGAGTGTTGTCCCTCATTCAATATAACACATTTGAATGTTTTAGTGTGACATTTGCTAATATTAGACCTTTATAGTAATATGTCAGTTATTTTTTTTTTTTTGGTTTTTTGGGCCACACCCATTTGACGCTCAGGGGTTACTCCTGGCTATGCACTCAGAAGTCGCTCCTGGCTTGGGGGACCATATGGGACGCCGGGGGATCGAACCGCGGTCCGTCCTAGGCTAGCGCAGGCAAGGCAGGCACCTTACCTCCAGCGCCACCGCCCGGCCCCGTAATATGTCAGTTATTCACTCATTACCTATTGGTATGGTGGTCTCTGCTTTAAGATTGTTATGAGAGCTGCCATTAGAATTCTTATATGTCTTTAGAAGCACACATTTTTATTTCCCTCAGAAAAACATTAATAATTTCTATCATAGAAATAGTATTTTTTTTTTTTTTTTGGTTTTTGGGTCACACCCGGCGGTGCTCAGGGGTTACTCCTGGCTTTATGCTCAGAAATAGCTCCTGGCAGGCACGGGGGACCATATGGGACACCGGGATTTGAACCAACCACCTTTGGTCCTGGATCGGCTGCTTGCAAGGCAAACGCCACTGTGCTATCTCTCCGGGCCCAGAAATAGTATATTTTTAACTTTGTAGAAATACCTCATACATTGTCAGAGTGTTTCCCCCCAACTCTACGTTAGTGTGCCTTCTTGCCATATTTGGAGTTGCCTTTTGTTGTTTGGGGTTTTTTTGGGGGGGTCATTTTAGTAGGCAGGAATGTTATACCTCATTGTGACATTGATCAAAATCTACTTAACTGAGTCATATTTACAGATAATAAAATTCACCTGTTCATATTTCAGCCCATTTTGAAATTTTTAAATATTTACCATTTTTTTCATTCTATAAAACATATCTGACATAAGACATACATAGTTTTTAGATGAGGAAACAGAAAAATATATTCTAAAACAAATGATGTATTAAAATATTTAATAAACTATAGCAGAATAATATTTCAACCATGTTAAGTGGTGAACTGCAATCAATGTGACACTAAGAATCATGATGACTGTCATTAACAAATGGAGAGTTTAAGTTTTAAGTACTTTCTAGTTTTCAGCTCCAGAAAACTCCAGAAAACTTTCTAGTTTTCAGGCATTTGCTCCATAAGACGCACAGACATTTCCTACCTTCTTTTGGGGGAATCAGTGTGTCTTATGGTACAAAATATACAGTACATATAACCACTGCAAAAATCAAGATACAGATTATGTTCATTTGAAAGCAAAAGCTTGTTTTATTCTCATCAATGCCCTAATTCTAGATCCAGGAACAGTTGCTCTGATTTATTACTATATATTATTATTGCCCCTTTTAATTTTTTGTTTGTTTGTTTTTGGGTCACACCCATCAGTGCTCAGGGGTTACTCCTGGCTATACGCTCAGAAATCGCTCCTGGCCGGCTCAGGGGACCATATGGGATGCCGGAATTCCACCGCAAGGCAAATGCCCTACTTCCATGCTATCTCTCTGGTCCACCCACTTTTAATTTTTAATTTAAAAGAGTCATACAGACATTTTGACCTGATTTCTTTAAGCCAAATTGTATGCGTTCATTCATTATGCTGGGCCTAGAAGTCACTAGAACTATCCAAGCTAATAGCGTAGGTCATTGGAAATTTCCACATGTGCTTGACTCCTTGAATTATCTCTGTCACCAGTACTCAGGTGCCTATTCTTGGAGGTTCTTGGGAGATAATGTGATGCTGAGGACTGAACTCAGGGCTGCTGCATGCAAAGTATGCCTTCTGGCCCTTGTGTATCCCCCTAATCTTATTACTTTCTGTGTTATGTATCAATGATTTATTCATATTTTTGTTGTAGAGTAGTATTACATTGTAAGGATTATTCATCAGTCATTGTAAAATTTGAATTATTTCCAGTATGGGGCCATGCAAATAAAGCTGCTATGAACATTTGTTTGCTACTATGTGTGCATGCTGACTGTAAAAACTATGCTGAGCTTTCAAGAAACAGCCAAACTGTTTCCAATGAAGCAAAATCATTTTATATGTTCACCTATGACATATAAATACATTGGTATCAAATTATTTGCTCTATGGTAAAGTACATTGACTAAAACTTTTAGTTGTTAACCCAATATGGCATTGCTGACATAAACTACATTTGTTCATAATGTACTGTTCTTGCAATATGTTACTTGGTTTGAATATATTTTTGTTGAAGATTTTGCATTCACATACTTGTGGAACATTGACAATTTCCTATTCTTGCAAATTCTTTATCAAATGTTTGATAAATATTATAGCTGTATGATGTATGTAAATAGGTATATTAAATAATTAGGATGGGGCCGAAGAGATAGCACAGCGGTGTTTGCCTTGCAAGCAGCCAATCCAGGACCCAAGGTGGCTGGTTCGAATCCTGGCATCCCATATGGTCCCCTGTGCCTGCCAGGAGCTATTTCTGAGTAGATAGCCAGGAGGAACCCCTGAGCACTGCCGGGTGTGGCCCAAAAACAAAACAAAAGTAATAATAATTAGGAAATATTCTTTTTCGTTTTGTTTTGTTTTGGGGCCACACCCGGTGATGCTCAGGGGTTACTCCTGGCTATGTGCTTAGAAATTGCTCCTGGTTTGGGGGACCATATGGGACCATAGGTTAGCGCATGCAAGGTAGAGAGGCCCTACTGCTTGTGCCACTACTCTGGCTCCAGGAAATAGTCTTAATTTCTGTTTTCTTGAGGCCTATGAAAAATGAATATTGTCTTACTATAATTATTTAACCTGTGCCTCTTCAGAAGACATATGGGCCTGGAGTTTTGTGGTTTTTACTCAAAAAACTTAATCGGGACTGGAGTGGTGGCTCAAGCCATATGTGCTTGTATGTGCTAGCCTAGGACTGACCGTGGTTTGATCCTCTGGCATTCCATATGGTCCCCCAAGCCAGTGGTGATTTCTTATTGCATAGTCAGAAATAACCCCCAAGTGTCACTGGGTATGGCACAAAATCCAAAAAGAATGTTTTTAATCATGGTAAAAGACATTTGAGATTTCTACTCCAATGATTTTTTAAGAACAAAATTTAGTGATATCAAATATATGCCCACAGTTGTAGAACCCCAGTTACTGTCCATTCCCAGAGTTCATTTTGTACAAAATTGAAGTATTTTACATGATAAGCAATACACTTGTTCCTGTCTGCTACTAAAAGACATGCTGAATTCTCAACTGTGATTTTTGGATTTGTGTATTCCTTCCTTGCGCTTGTTTGGATTTTACCTAATCTGTTCTGAAGATCTGATACATTTGCAGACATGTTTAGGATGTTATAGCATCTGGACTTCAGGCAATTTTATTACAATGAAGTGACCTAATAGTACTCCTGCCTTAAGCCTAATTTGCTGTATAACTATATAAACTTTTCATCTTTATTTCACTGGGCACATGTCACTCTTTTCCATTTTTTCACCAGTTTTGTGGTTGCTCCAGGTTTGTAGGACCTCTCTTTCCTTACATAGGTAAGATTGTTGAGATAGAGGATGCCATTCCTCTCATGGAATTTAATCTTCTCGTGGAACTTTATTCTTTTTTGCGGCGGGGGGGGGGGGTTTACATCCGGCAGAGCTCAGGAGTTACTTCTGGCTCTGTGTTCAGAAGTCACTTCTGGCAGGCACTGGAGACCATATGAGATGCTGGGATTTGAACGGGGTCCATCCTGTGTTGGCAGCATGCAAGACAAACGCCTTACCACTGTGCTGTTGCTCTGGCCCCCATGGATCTTTATTCTGAGTGCAGAGTAGAAGCAAGTTCATTTATAATGATTAAGTAAAGGAGCAGAAGGTGTAGGTGTTTGAGTTTGTGAGGGTAAAGAGTGGACTGAAGTGAGGGGCTTGCGTCATTTGGTTTTTCAGCAAGGTCAAGAAAGGGAGCCTCTGGACTTCTGGAATGGTTGTTGGGCTTTCAAGTAGAACTCAGGGTTTTCAGGAATCACTCCCAAAGACACTCAGCCTGGCTGTGTGAGCCAAATAATTTAACATTCAAAGTATATGCTTCCAAACTATCTCCTCCCTACAATCCAAGACTTTCTTACAGACATACCCATATGTAGGATAAATGGGAGATACTTAAACTGTCAACAGCTTATGAGGACATGAATTTAGAGCTAACTCTACTACACAACTTACCTTTGTGTTTTATGGGTAGTATCTGTTTTGTGGGTAGTATGTACTTGGTTTTGATTTGAGGGCAGAGAGAAGCTACCACACTATGCTGAGGGGCTACAACCAGCTTAGTGCTGTGGGTCGGGGCTTAGGTCCACTTATGTCAGTATTCAGGGGATACTGTGGTAGATGAAAACCAAAGAAGGCCTCAAAGAAGACCTTTGCTCTACCTCCATGGCCCCTTGATTTTTATTTTTAAAAGCTAGTCTGAAAATATCTACTTTTACTGAGGGAGGGAATACCCCAGGTGGTGCTTAGGAATTACTCCTTGGTTGGTGCTCAGTATGCATAGTGGTGTTTGGGGAACCATCTGTAGTGCAGGGGCAAGAACCTGGGTTGGCCACATGCAAGGCCAGTACCTTATACCTGTGCTATTTCTCTGACACCTGGAAATACATACTTTTAAATGGAAATATTCAATCTACATTTAATGATGGAATTGGTATGTTTTGAGTTAAATCTAATAAATTTCTATTTGTTTTTTATTTGTTCAATTTATAACACATTCCTTTTCTATCTGCTTTTAGGTCAATTTTGGTTTAGCATTACAAGTTAATTCTTTTTATTAGGTTTTAACCTTATACTTTTTAAAAAAATACTCAAAGGATTAAATATATGTCACTTATAATGGTCTACTTAGAGTTAATATTGCATTATTTCACATGAATATAAATAGCTTCAACAGTTTAATTTCATTTGCCACAGTTGTCCTAATTATTCTGCCTAACAACTCAAAGTTAAATAGTAAAACAGATGTTTATTATGCTTGTAGACAAGGCATGGTGGAAATAGTTTCTGATCCTTTATATTCAAGCACTCAAAGAGAATACTTGAATATTTGGCTGGAATTTTCCAAAGGATCATTTATCTATCTAGCAATTGACCCTGGCTGTTGGTTGGGCCTTACCTGGGCCTGACAGCTGAAACCCCACCATAACATATGTCTCTGTCTTGGGAGCAATATGGCGGCTTCATTACAATGATGGATGTCCTGAAAAGAAGGTAGTCTCAGGTGGAAGCTACACTGCCCTATATGACCTATACTTGGAGATCATTTAGTCTATCTTTTGTCATGTTCTACACTTGATATCAATTGCAAAGACCAAATTGCATGCAACAAGGCAGTAGCTAGCCTCTAGTAATGATAAAAGTATAAGGAGCAGTTGGGTTCTCAGAGAGCCTGTGTGCTGCCTGTGTTGCTGGCACCAACTGTTTCTGAAGTCATTCTTTTATTTGTTTTGGGGCCACACCTGGCTCAGCTCTGAGGGCTTTGCTTCTGTTGCTGCTCAGGAATCATTTGTGGTGCTGGGGATCAAATCCAGGTTGGCAAGTGCATTACCCACTGTATCATCTCTCCAGACCTTAAGTATTTATTTTAAAAGCATTTAAAAAGACTAAGAGGACTCCCCATTTTCTTTGAAGTTTCACTTGTAATATTTGTTGAACAATATAATCTTTAGGGCCATCAACCTATACACAGTCAAAAATCAGTATTTTATGCTTTTTTTGGGGGGAAGCACCAACACATTGTGATGCTCTGGGGCTATTGTTCTGGGGATCAAACTAGAGTAGGTAGCACTGAAAGGCAAGGTATCCTTAGCCCCTGTCATATCTCTCTGACCTGGTATATAGCTTTTGGCTCCCTAAGAACATAACTACTTAAAGCTTACAGTTTACTGGATATCATAACACAGTTGACTAGGACATATTTTATTAAATTATTGTTAATTATAATTATTAAATTATTATTAAAATACTATTGTTATCAAGTGTATTAAAATAGTGTTCTTAAAATAAACTAGAAAAAAGGTACTAGGACAATCATATAGAAGGGAAATACATTTATAGTGTCTATGTTCATTGATAGTATAAGTTTACATCATCTGTGTACTTTAAAAGTTGAAATAAGTACCTAGTATAGTTCAAAACTGGGTTGTTCCCAGACAGGCATTCAGAAGGGGGGGTGTAGGGGGAATGTTGCACTGGTGAAGGGGGCATTCTGTTTATGACTGAAACCCAACTACAATTATGCTTGGAATCATGGTGCTTAAATAAAGATTTTATATTAAAAAAAACAACTGAGTTGTTACAAGGCCAAAAATCTGTCTTCTTTTTTATTTTATATTTTAGCCCATTAATCTCCTATTTTATTTTGCTGCAGGAATATAGAAGGATGCAGGCAGCACTTCTGAATGTACCTCAAAGCATTTTGATTATTATGGATATCTGACATTCTAAATTTTTTCATAGTTAACATTTTATAGACCTTTCTGCCACCATACACAAAATGTCTTTATTTCAACTTCCACTTTTATTTTTTCTTCACTTTCCTTCACTGACAACTTTCGAAAGAGTCACTATGAGACTCTATTAACACGATTTTTTTTAATTTGGTTTTTGGGCCACATATGAGCATAATGGCAGGTGATGCTCAGGGGTTATTCCTGGCTATGTGCTCAGAAATTGCTCCTGGCTTGGGGGACCATATAGGACGCTGGGGGATCAAACCATGGTCTGTTCTCAGCTAGTGCGGGCAAGGCAGATAGATGTCTTACCACTTGCGCCATTGCTCTGGCCCTTCTATTGACATGATTTTAACAAGCAAAATGTATTTACAAGGAGCTTTTTTCCATTTTCTAATCCAAAATCTACTCTACAAGCTTAACTTCAATTAATTTTTATTATAAAACACCCAATTCTCTATTTCAATTAATTTGGTTGCATAAAAAACTAAGCCAAATTTAATGAGATAAGCAGCTACTTATTATGCTCATGAATTCTGTGGCCTGGAACTTGGACAGGGCATGGTGGGATAGTTTTGCTTTTCAAAGTTGAGAACTCAGCCAAGGAACTTGAAATCTGGGCCTTGTAAAATATCTGGACAGTCCTTCAATGGCTGGCTGTCAGCTGATATCGATGCTTGGCTAGAACAGTTGCTAGAGCTACCAGTTGGAACATATATGTGTAAGTACTCCAAGTAGCCTGGAATTGTTTGCAACATCAATTCAGGAATTTTAAGAGGAAACAGAAGGAGAGAGAGAGACAGATAGAAGACAGACAGAGACAGAGAGTAAAAGAGAGGGAGAGACTGAGGACATGTAAAAGCCAAATTGTCCTTCAAAAGGTAGGTTTCTGAAAATTTTATCATATATCTGCATCAATCATTAAGCCTACGAGATTTTAATTTATGGATGTGATTGAATACATGGAAAAGTCAATAACATTGAAAGAACTTGCTCCTTGGGATAAATTGAAGAGAAGGGAGCATGCCCTGTCTTGTGGCACTATATGGGTTTGTTCAGCAGGCAGAAAAACCTCAGCTCCAGGTTTGCTCAGTAGGCAGAAGTAGTGAAGGGGAAGCAGGAACCAAAGCCTTTATGATGTTTTTGGTAGGAAAGACATGGAAAATCTAGGAAAATGGCTTAGGATAAAAAGCTTCAATAATGTCATCTGGTTTTAGGACAACAAAAATATTGGCTTGGAGGCTGAAGGAATCTTGCCTTGTATGCTGCTGACCCAATTTCACAACGTTGGCCTCACATATGAGCCTCAGGCTCCCCCACGTATGTCAGGAATCACTCCTTAGTATATAGAGCCAGAAAAATCCCTGGTCATAGAGTATGGCCCCCTTCTCAAGACAAAACAAAACAAAACAACAAAGATACAAATATCTGACATATCCACTAGATGGCGCCACAGTCCAGGCAAATCGCCCCAAGCCTTGCCTGGAGACAGATTTTGGTAGACCGCCAATGTCTAGAGGCAAATTAACACAAGGCCTATTGATTCTTCACCTAGATATTTTGGTTTCTATTACAATTCCCTTATTTCTGCTGCTAGATAATCTACTTCTTATTTAATGGTAGCAACAAAAGAAATACCAGTATTTTCTCATTTAGATAACATCTATCTTCCTGAGAAATGATGTCTAAACTCATCAACTAGATTACACACCTCGGAAAGTGATTTATTTAGTTATTTGCAATGTTTCCTACCATGGTATCTGTGTAGTCGGAAGAACCTAAGGTTGGAGTGGGAAACTTTGATGACCGGATTCTGGATGTGGGGTGTTATCAGCACAGGCTGAGTCCCATTATCTCACTGGAGAGTAGTAGTACCTCACTAGATGTTGAAAATAACCCTGGCAATAAGAACTCTTTTGTATAGCACAGGTGAAATATTTACTGTGAGAGGAAGCTGGGAGGGGAGGGGGTTCACATTTGGGATCCTGAAGGATCTTGAACCCCTGGTGAGGGGCTGGTTGGGTCACTGTGTCATAAGACACCTATGGCTTCCAGAATACTATGAACTGTGATGCCTCAATAAAAATAAAGAATGAATCAGAAAAGTAAGTATTCTCTGGTGAAGGATGTTTATTTTATAATATTTTAGTAGAGTCAGAGTAGATGGCAGAAAGTTTGGAAGTGGGGGAGATAGTTCCTTCTGCTATTTGCCTACTTTTGTGTGTGAGAAGTGCTTTGTAATAATAACATTGAAACAAAGGTTTATAATTAAGGTTGTCAGAAGAGTCACATAAGATGCTGTCTAATAATCATAAATCACTGTTTTTATTTTTTGTGTTTTTTTTGAAAAGCTGAGCAAGAACATCTTTTCACCATCAAGTTTTTGTTCTTTCTGTGCCACATCCTACCAGGCCCTGGAGCTACACTTGGTTCCGTGCTTGGAGGTTTCTCTTGACTGTGCAGCAGCGCCAGGGATGGAAGCTGGGCCTCCTGCATGCACACATGCTTAGCCATCAGTCCAATGACCCATCATGTTCCCTGTCCATCTCATGTCCATGAAGGAGAATGCCAACTTTGGCATCACCCAGCCAGGCAGATCTCTCCACTAGTCTGCACTCTTCCTGGAAAATAGTTCTCTTAGTTGTCCTCTCTAGCGCTCACCCTATGCTCCTGCCCTCAATTGTATTTCTGCTTTCTACATTTTATATTTATATATATCTTTCCATTATATATCATCTTATATCATATATATTATATACATATAATTTAGAAAATTATATTATATATTTTCTAAATATATTTAAATAAATATAAATAATATATTAGAAATATATATTTCTGAATATATATAAAATATATTTATATATAAATATATTTACATAAATATATATTACTGCCACTGTGGGGACTCGTTCCATAGGTTAAAGTCTTAACCTGCAAAGTAACTGTAGGGAACGGGCTTTTAAAACGGTGACTAAGATTCTACAGTTTGTGATCCAGCAGGACTAACTGTCCCTATAGGGAGAGAAAGGGGCACAGGGATGTTCTGATTAGAGGGAATAAAAGTACATAGGAAAGCACATTCTCTGCAAGTTGAGAAGTTACACTTTGATCCTGAACCTTTGGTCTGCACAACAGCGACAGTTATACTGTTGTCTCTAATCTTCCAGTGCATGGCATTTTGTTGGGCCAGATCTATTAGAAGAAGAGAAATTTAGTTTTCTTGTTTTTGGGGGACTTTTTTTGTTTTGTTTTGTTTTTGGGCGACACCTGGCAGCGCTCAGGGGTTACTCCTGGCTATCTGCTCAGAAATCACTCCTGGCAGGCTGGGGGACCATATGGGACGCAGGGATTCCAATCACCTTTGTTCCTGGGTCAGCTGCTTGCAAGGCAAAGGCTCTACCGCTGTGCTATCTCTCCAATCCCTTTATTTTATTTTTTTCTTGTTATTTTTAATTATGTAATCTGACACCCCAGCCAGAATGCAAACCCAACGGATGGTGTCCAGCACAGAGGAGAACAGATAAATATGTCAAATGCATCTGTAAATAAACTTTCAGAGATATTAGAAGCCTCCATTTAATGTTCCCTTCCTTTGAACAGGAAAGCTCTTTTGAAATGCACCATGAGAATTTTCTTTTTTTGGGGGGGGGTTGGGGGTCACAGCCGGCACCGCTCAGGGGTTACTCCTGTCTCCATGCTCAGAAATTGCTCCTGGCAGGCTCAGGGGACCATATGGGATGCCAGGATTCAAACCACCGTCCTTCTGCATCTAAGGCAAATGCCTTACCGCTGTGCTATCTCTCCGGCCCCACCACGGGAATTTTCTAAGCTACACTGTGTAGGCCAGAGAGTTTAAAGTCAGAAGCAGAAGAGGTCATGAAGTGGATGTGTTCCTAGCAATCTGTCAAGCTGTCTTTTGTCAACCCCTTGAAGCATGAGCAACCTTACCCTTTAAACCAAGGGTATGGAAGGTTTGACTGTTTGGCTGGATAAAACCGGTGAAATCCTGTGATTTGTTCCTGGTGCATGAGGAGACAAACATGAGTTTCCATTGGGCTCATCTATGCCACACACCTGTGGCGAATGGCTGGTGAATGATGCTATAAATACACAAATGGCCCTTTGCAGAAATAAATTCCCAGTCCCTGCTTTCAACATTTCAGCCACGCTTTAGAAACCAGAATGTTCTTCATCAGCGCTTGCTATGTGAGGTTCAGAGACACTCTAGCAACAGTCAACCCCACCCCTGGTGCCTTCTGTTCTGACATTGTCAACAAGTTCACCAAGATTTTGTACCATCAGAAGAATTTAAATCAAACCCAAGTGGCCAGAGCAATAGTTCTGAAATGAAGGTGCTTGCCTAGCACATGGTCAGGCTCAAATCCTGGCAACACATATGGCCCCCAATACTTCCAGGAGAAATTTCTGAATTAGGACTAAGCCTGAGGACCACTGTGTGTGGCCCCCAAACAAAACTCAATAAATAAACCCAAAATGCAAAAACCCCCTGTTAAAAGAGGAAACTGACGCAGATTCAAGAGAGCTTCCTCTAACGAAATGAGCAAATATCACAAAAATCTCTTATTCTCATGATGGAAAGCAATACTTCACGCCACATTTTATTTGTGTCTTCTACATATTTTGGATTAACTTATATTTATAGAAAAGCATCAACGATAGCAGGGACTTTCCAGATGCCCTTAATTCAGCCTCTCCTAATATTGCATTTTGTTTTGCCACAGCTCATTTGTTATGATGAAGAAACCAGAGCCTGGCAGATGGCTTAGTGGCTCAAAGCAATTGCCTGGCAAATGTGTAGCTATGAGTTCCAACCCTGAAGATGCTGATTGTGACTCACATCACATCTCACACTCACGGGCCCGGAGAGATAGCACAGCGGCGTTTGCCTTGCAAGCAGCCAATCCAGGACCAAAGGTGGTTGGTTCGAATCCCGGTGTCCCATATGGACCCCCGTGCCTACCAGGAGCTATTTCTGAGCAGACAGCCAGGAGTAACCCCTGAGCACCGCCGGGTGTGGCCCAAAAACAAAAACAAAAACAAAAACATCTCACACTCACATCACATCTCACAGAGAGATGATGAGCACAAAAACAAAACAAAACAAAAAAAAAAACTGGGACCTGGAGCAATAGTACAGTGGGTAGGGCACTAGTCTTGCATGTTTGGGTTCTATTCCCTGGGATGACCCTGAGCCCACCAGCAGTGGTCCCTGAGTGGACAGCCAAGAGTAACTAGGCCCCAAAACAAAAAAGGCGGGGAGGTGAAGAAACTAGCAACCGAGTTATCGTAAGCAATTTCCACTCTCAAGTTGAGTTCCTCCAGTTTTTATTTTCTACTCCAAGTTCCAGACCCCCTCCCCCGTACATGTAGTTCTCATGTCTTCTTTGAGCTATGAGTTTCTCCATATTTTCTTTTTTGTTATTTTTTTTTGGGGGGGGGACCAGACCCAGGGACTCTCAGGAGTTACTCCTGGCTATGCACTCAGAAATCATTCCTGGCTAGCCGAACCATATGGATCGCCGAAGATTAAACCAGGTTCATCCTGGATCAGCCACGTGCAAGGCAAATGCCCTACCGTTGTGCTATCGCTCTGGCCCCCTATATTTCCTTAATTTTATGACCCAGACATTTCTGAACCTTTTTTAATAAGGTGTTTTTCAAAATATCCTTCAAACTGGGTTTGTTGGACACTGTAGTCACAGAAGACAGGTCATGGAATTTGGGAAAGAATGACATTGAGATAAAGTTCTATTTTCATTACAGCATATTGGGCTACATGACAACCACAAGACCTAATGAGTAATGCTAGATTGCCTATTGGTTGAAGATCACTACCATAAAGGTCTTTACCATAAAGCACTTGCCCTCCTGAGCATCTGGAAACATGTCCTGGCTTGTCCCAAACCTCAAAAAACCTCAAAATCTCTGTCTCTGAAAGGGGAGAAAAATGTCTATCTGAAATTCTTCTGATGAAGGATGTGTCCTTTCACTCATTAATTTAATTAACCATTTATTTCCATTTGTAGAGACTAACATAAATATCTATTTTAGACTGGCTAAAGAAACTATGGTACATCTACATAATGGAATACTATGCAAATAAAGTGACAAAATTTCCTTATACATAGATATGGAGAGTGAAATATGCTCAGTGAAATGAGTCAAAGGGAAAGGGTTATACAAAGAATAATTGCAGTCATTTGTAGCATATAAAATATATAGTATAATAATTCCCAAAGGAAATAGAGATTAAGGCCAGAAGGACTGATTCATAGTAGGAAGATTGCCACAGAATGCAGTTAGGGCACAGAGTAAAGAAAGGACCACTATAAACAATGATAGTTATTAGAAATTAGCACTCTAGGCAAGACCTGGGTGCTGAAAGGAGGTAAAGTGATATTATTGTAACAATATGAAAACCACAATGCCAAAAGGAAAAAAAAGAAGCATAGAGGAGAGGAGAGGAGGGTGTGTGTATGTGTGTGTGTGTGAGAGAGAGAGAGAGAGAGAGAGAGAGAGAGAGAGAGAGAGAGAGAGAGAGAGAGAGAGAGAGAGAGAGAGAGGTCTGCCATAGAGGCAGGCAGGCAGGCAGGGAAAGGGCAGGAGGGAAACTGGGACATTAGTGGTTGGAAATGCGCACTGGTGAAGGGGTCGGTATTGGAATATTGTTATGACTGAAACTCAATAATAAACAACTTTGTGATTATGTATCTCACAGTGATACAATTAAAAGATAAAAACAAAAAAATCTATTTTATACCAGAAATACAGTTCTGGTCATGTAAATAGAAGCTGATATGCTAAGTTGGCAGGCACTAAGTATGAGTCAAAACGAAAGGAAAGAACTGGAAACGGAGAACAGTAAAAGATTAGCTGTTTTAGTGGATTCCAGATCTCACAACAACACCAGGACCTAAGCATTACTACTTGCATTGGGGGGCTGAGTTCTGCGGGCTCCATTTGGTGCAGATCTTGGCCCAGGCTATTTCCACAGTGATATGGACAATATCCTATGTACATAAAGAAATTTTCCTCTCCTTCCTTCTTCCTCCCTCCCTCCCTCCCTCCCTCCCTCCCTCCCTCCCTCCCCTCCCTCCCTCCCCTCCCTCCCTCCCTCCCTCCCTCCCTTCTTCCTTCCTTCTCCTTCCTTCCTTCCTTCCTTCCTTCCTTCCTTCCTTCCTTCCTTCCTTCCTTCCTTCCTTCCTTCCTTCCTTCCTTCCTTCCTTCCTTCCTTCTTTTCTTCCTTTCTTATTTTCAGGGTTCACACCCAGCAGTGCTGGCTGCTCTCAGTGCATACACAATGGTTCTGGGAGTATAATGTGGTATGGCAAAGCATGTCCTCTATCATTGAGTCACATCCCCTGTTTTCCTATTTTATAAATCATGCAAGGAATTTCAGTTGCCTTCAATATTTGAATATTTTCTGCATTTTATTTTTTAATTTAATTTTACAGTATAATCATTTTATTGAGATACTAGAATTATAGGTAATATTTACCTATGATATATGATTATAATTATATTATAGGTTAGACTTAAGTATATGCATTAATACAAAGGTGTTTTGTAATTAAAAATAACTTTGGTAAATGTAACAAAATCACCTGAATAGTCTTAAAATATTCAATATAAATAAAATATAAATTCATTATAAAAATATGAAGTTTGTTAGCACGCTAGGAATAAACAGACTTTTCTCAGACTAGTACAAGACAACAGTTAGCACCATGAATAATGCCATTCTCAATGACAAAGTGTGGAGAAGTTTGTCAGCACTTGGATTCTTCTTGTGAAACTGGTTTCAAAGCTATGAATTCCCTAAGCTGCTGTTTGCCCACAAAGTTCTGCATCATTTCTTCAAATCTAAAAAGGAGCCGAGCTGGACAGGGTATTTTTGGTAAAGTATTCAATTCATTGAGTTTTTTGTTTTTGTTTGTGGGATTGTTTAGTTGTATTTTATAATATCCTACCATTCTCTTTTGGCTCACAAAGTCTCCTTTAATGGATCTACTGCAGGGGTCTCAAATTCAATTTACCTGGGGGCCGCAGGAGGCAAAGTCAGGGTAAGGCAGGGCCTCACAAGGAATTTCACAAAAAATAGTCCTCAAACGTCATTATTAATAGTTTTAATTATTTCTTCTGAACATGAATAGAACATTGAGTGAAGATCATGAACAGTTCTTCTGAACATGGCATCTTTTGCCTATTCCTTGCTGCCAGAGACTTGACAGTGCTTCTTCTCACAAATCTGAACCACATTTGGTTTTAGAGAGGAAGCAGTTGAGATCCTCAGAATGGCTTGAAGATGATCATCATTAAGTCTAGACCTGTACTTTGACTTATTGAAGTTCAATGTGGAGAATAACTTTTCACACAAATATGTGATCCCAAAAAGGCACATGGTGCACTTGAACATTCGGGAAAGCTCAGGGAAGCTGGGGGGCAATTCTCTCAAAAATAGCCCATGCATGTCTGCTTTTCCACTAATCTCCCTGAACTTGGCTTTGAGATCAGAGTTGCATTGCAGGTCAATGAGCTCCATTTGAAGCACAGGAGGGGCATCTTGCACATCAAAGGAAAAGGGGTCCACAAAAATTTGGAAAGTGGCTCTGTGGTTTTTGAAGTCTGCAAATCTGTGATCAAGTTCCTTCTCTAGCTTAAAAATAGCATCAACATATTTCTCACCACTAAATGGTATGATTGCATCCACAAGTTCCTTGCATGCTGGGAAATGGCAAAGGTTTGTCTGAGAGAGCTGGGATTTCCATAACACAAGTTTTGTGGAGAATGCTCTCATGTTATCATAGGCAGCACTGATAAGCTGCCCTGGGCCTTGTAACATCTTGTTTAGTACATTCAGCTTATGTGTGATATCAACAAGAAAAGCTAAGTCCATGAGCCATTTGTGATCACACAACTCAAAAACAGCATTCCTATCCTTCTCCATGAAGGCTTTCACTTCTCTCAACTCAAAAAAATCTTTTCAGGACATTTCCCCTGCTGAGCCAATGTACCTCGGTGAAATAGAGCACATCTCCATATTCTGACTCCATTTCCTCTAAAAAAGCATGGAACCTCCTGTGCTTTAAGTCCCTGGATCTGATTTGGTTGATGCATTTCACAACAACAGACATCACATTGTCACACGGCAGGCATTTACTGCAAAGGGCCTGCTGATGGATAATGCAGTGAAGAGTATTGGCCTTCTCTACACCCTCCTCTTCAAGTTTTTTGGGTTTTTTTTTGGGGGGGGGGGAAGAAAAGGTTGCTTTTATTTTTGAATCTCTAGAAGTGGATTCTCAGAAAAAACTGAAACATCAGCAGCACATTGAATAATTGGAAACATTCATTGAAGTATGATTTCTCAGCATAAGAAGAAAGTTGTTGAGTGTATCTCCTTTGAAAACTGGAATCACTTTGCAATGTCCCTCTCTTACATAATAAGGTCCTAAAACCCTTTCCTAAGTTTGATGTATTTTCATGTCATAAAAGTATCACAAATAATGGGGGAGGGGTAGTACTGGGGGTTAAACTCTTGCATGCTCACACATGCAAGGCAAATAGGTACTCTCTAGCTAAGCTGCATTTCTGGCCTTAACATTTTTTGGGATTTTAGTTGGGGAGCTACCATACCTGGTGATATTGGGGCTACTCCAGCTAAAGCCCCTCAGTACATGCTTTCACATTAAGACAATCCTTGAGGGCTGTGGGGAAAGGATTGGTATCCTTTGCAATTATAAAACAATTTCAATACTACCGCAAACTATAATACTTCAACTTTAAAAAAAAGATTATCTTTGAAGTAGTTCTGTGATATGCAGTGCACAATACTGACTACAAAAAAGAGTATTTGTGCATTTACATTATTTAAATATGAAAAGCTACTGTCATCTTCCTCTACAAAAAAAATCAGCAAGCTATAGTTATTCAAGTACATTAATTTCATTGTACTTCATATATTTTTTTTAGGGGGGCACAAAGTGGTGCACAGGGGCTACTTCTGGATTTATGTGTAGGGTCACTCCTGACAGTTCTCTGAGACCATGTGGTACCAGAGATCAAACTCAGGCCACCTGCATGCAAAACACATCTTCCAGCTTGCTGTAGCTCTCCAGCCCACTTTGAACTCTGAATGAGATTGAAAAAACCAAACTCACCTACCATAGAGCTGTTAATCTTAAAGAAAAAAAAATCTTTAAAATTTTGTGAAACATGATCAGATAAAAAAAATCACAAATGTCCAATTACATAAATTGTTATTGACTGCTCATTTTCACTAGCAGAAGATCCTGATTATGGTAAAGAAATGGTGAAATGTGATTAACTGGTGGTCTTGGGTCTTAGGCTAGTGCCTGGACTTTCAGCGAAGCATGACCAGCTCCTCTGAAGAGGTTGGGTGGATGGCGACCGTGTTATCAAAGTCGGCTTTTGTTGCTCCCATTTTCACAGCAAAGCCCTGTAGCATTTCATCACAGCCGATTCCCTGCATATGGATGCCAATCACCTTTTCCTCTTGGAAGGCGCAGACCATTTTCATCACACATTTTGTTTTCCTTTTGGTAACTGCGTGATACATTGGGGTAAAGGTGGTTGAATAGGTCTTCACGTTTTCCCTTCCATATTTACGAATGGCCTCCTCTTCAGTAAGTCCTACTGTCCCAATAGGCGGGTGTCTGAAGACCACTGTGGGGATATTGTCATAGTCCAATTTTGAATCCATTTTACATTCAAAAAGTCTATGTGCAAGTTTTCGGCCTGCAGCTATGGCAACTGAAGGGCTTTTCCACACACATCCCCGACTGCATAGACGCCTTTTATGCTCGTGTTCTGGAACTCTTCTATGATGACATGACCTTTATCGTCAGTCTGAACTCCCACTTCGTCTAAATTTAGACTCCTGGAATTCGGGGCCTGCCCAATGGCCCAGAGAAGGCAGTCCACATCTGGAATTGTAGACATGGTGGGACTCAGACCTGGTTCTGAAGTAACCACAGAGAGCTCCAAGCCAGAAGAAGTCTTTTTTAACTTCTTTGATCTGGGAAAATTTCAGAACCTCTATGCCCGCATTCTCCAGCTCTTCAGTGCAGTTTGAACTGATCAGTGAATTAAAATTTCTAAGCACCTTATCACGCCCTATCATTAATGTTATCTTAGAACCTAGGGCTGAAAGGTTCCCGGCTATCTCCACAGCAATGTAACCTGCACCAACAATGACACTTCGGCTAGGCAATTCTTCCAGCTGAAAGAATCCATCGCTGGTGATCCCTAGGCTGGCCCCAGGGATCTGGCTCTCTTGTGGGTCGGAGGGCACCCCCCCCCCCGTGGCAATCAGGATGTGCGGGGCAGTGTACTTGATCCCGTTGACCTCAATTGTTGGCCTGGAATCGTTCATAAACGCTGCATGGCCATGGATGATATCTATATGGGACTTGGTTAGGTTATTCTGATAGATGGTGTTCAGGCGGCTCACGTAGGCATCTCACTTTTCCTTATCACACGCCAATCGAATTTACTCTCACAGTTTTGAAAGCCATAATCAACATGATCATGTATAAATTCCGAGTGGACAGCTGTATTCCACATTACCTTTTTCGGCACACATCCAACATTCACCTACACTTTTCCCTGTAGTCCCAAGCTTGAGTGCAGAAATAGGTTTCAACTAGAGTCCAAAGAGCTGCAGAAAATATGCTTTTTCCTGGGTTCAATCCCAGCACCACATGGTTCTCAGATTGATCCCTAAGTACCAAATCCAATGCACTGCCAGGTGTAACCTCAAAAACTCAACTAATTAAAATTCCTCATTCAGCTTCTCTAAAAAGTACAACAGTTCTCAATAAACTAATGAGTATATTCAAGTTTTTTTTTTTTGAACAAGTGCCACCAGTCCATTTTTCCTCCCTGTCATCGATGATGCTCCATTGGTTATTATTCCAACAAACCTCTTCCATGGCAAACCTGCATTCTCAATGGCATCACACAGATGCCGAAATATCTCATTAGTGGTGGTCTGGCCATGCATTGGAATTATTGTGAGCAGCTCCTCTGTCAATTCAAAATTGCAATCAACACCACGGACATAAATTGTGAGCTGCGTAGTGTCTGTTATATCTGTGCCCTCATCAAGAGCAACTGAGTATGTATCAAAACATTTGGCTTTCTCACACAGTTGATGATAAATGTCACTTGACATGTCAGAAATGCGCTCTGCCACAGTGTTGGCAGAAAGGCTAATTTTGCTAAACTGACCTTTTTTTTCCAGACAGATAATACTTGCAGCCTGTAACATGCATTTTTTAACAAACTCTCCTTCTGTGAATGGTTTCCCTGCCTTAGCAATCATCTCACTAACCATGTAACTAGCTTCGACTGATGCAACATTCTCTTTGGTTGCTTTCTTGAAGAAATTCTGTTGCCTCATTAGACATGCTTAAAGACTGGCAACCCGTTTGGCTCTCTCATTTCCTTGATATTTTTGCACATTCCTCAGCATGTTTAGTTGAATAATGGCATTTCAAGTTGTATTCCTTGTGCACTGCAACTTTCTCTGAGCAAATAAGACATGTGGGGATGCCCCTGTGCTCAATAAAGAAATACTGCGTCTCCCACTTTTCCTGAAATTGTCTGTGCTGTCATCAATCTTTCTCTTCACTGCAGGCTTTGATGAAGTCATGATGAAGGTATGACAAAATAAAATTCTGTAATAAACTTCTCTCCCTTCTCTCCCTTAGGCCTCCGATAATGCAAGGGACAGTGGGCAGGAGCAGCGAAAATGATGTCTGCGCTAGGTGCAAAGTATTCGCAATTATTCGCTTACCTAATATTCACAATAAAAAATCGCATTAGTAAGAAAAAAAATCGCAAAAAATCGCATTAAACATTTGCATACCCCGAACAGAACCTACTAATGCAATTTTTATTGCAATTATTCTGTAAGCAAATAATCGCGAATACTGCGATATTTGAAGGCCGGCCACGGGCCACAAAATGTTGTACGGAGGGCCGCAAATGGCCCCGGGCCGTGAGTTTGAGACCCCTGATCTACTGTGAATGCTATCAGTTTTCCTTTGTGTATGGTCCTTTTTTTTATTTTTACTGCATTCAATATTGTGTCTTCCTCTTTGGTTTCTGTCATCCTGATTATAATGTACCTTAGAGTTTTTTCTCTTTGGGTCTATTTTAACTGGTAATCTTCAAGTCACTGGAATATGACGAGGTGAAGTTGAGTTTCTCCTCAACGCTGGGAAATTTTTATCTATGATTTCCTTAGTGATTCTTTATTAAATTTGCATTCCTGCATCCCTATATTTTTCCTCCTGAGCTCATCCCATGTTTCTCTAATGTATTGGTCATTTCTTTAAAAAATTTGCATTTTTTGTTGTGTTCTGGAGGTTCTTGCATCTCACCTTAGAGCTCCCCGATCTCTCCCCTCAACTGCTCCTGTTCTGCTCCTCAGACATTCAATTGCATTTGTGGTTTTTTAATATAGAAATTTCTTCTCTCCTGAACATCACTATTCATAGCAGCACTCAGTACAATCATTAAGTGTTGGATTCAATCTAGATGCCCAATAAGAGATGAGTGGATTATGAAGATGTAGTACATATACACAATGGAATTCTACATAGTTTAAGGAATGATACAATCCTGAAATTCACTGCAATGTGTAGTGATACTGCAACTGGATGATATTATGTTAAATAAATAAAGTAAGCCATAACAAAAGAAAAATACAGGATGATATGTTGATATATAAATTTAGCATCTAGAATAATTTCATGAAGGAATACGATGGTTTAAATGAGAGATGTCTAGAACATTCTTGGCCCAGAGTAGAGAGGAGAAGAAAAGAAATTGAGTGCTAAAACATTGTATATCTAAATCTTAACTATAATTTTGAAACCATAATGCTTTAAATAAAAATATTTAAGAATAAGGGGCCAGAGAGATAGCATGGAGGTAAGGCGTTTGCCTTTCATGCAGAAGGTCATCAGTTTGAATCCCAGCATCCCATATGGTCCCCCGTGCCTGCCAGGAGAAATTTCTGAGCATGGAGCCAGGAATAATCCCTGAGCACTGCGGGGTGTGACTCAAAAACCACAAAAAAATATTTAAGAATAAATATAAAGTTTTTTATTTTAAACACCATGGCTTACAAAATTGCTCACAATAGTTATTTCTGGCATTCAATGTTTTCCAACACCAATACCACCACCAGTGTAAGATTCCTGCCACCATTATCCCAAGTTTCCCAATCTCCTTCAGGCCCGCCCCATCTTATTATAAATAAGATACTTAATATTGCTTGTTACCACTAAATGGCAATGGAATTGTTGAAAAATACTTTTTAAGAGAAAATTTGTGAAAAAATTGTCAGAGCTTGCAATGGTATCATTATGTCACTGAAGATTTAATAATCTGTTTGTTGTCTATTAAAATTTTATATCACCTACCGTGCCCTTCATTTCTGCCATAACTAAAGATAGTTTTTTCCTTTCCCCTCTCATACTTTCTTTTGTCATTATTTCTCTTAGCTCATTAAATATACCCAACATGGTCTCACTACATCATTCTTTGAGAGTTTACAGAGCTGGCTGATACTTGTAGAGCCTTCCAAGTCATTTCACTCAAAGTTTGATGGGCTTCTATGCATCTTCCCCATTATGCTTGTTGTGTTCCTGCAATGCTAAGGATGAATCTTTGTGGCAAGTACCCTGAGAGTCTATGAGAGATTAGACTGTGTGTTGCTCTTTTTCTTCTCTGCCTTCACCCAGTGACAGGAAGTATAAATGTGAACAGTGTGAGGTGTGATGAGTAGAGCTGTCATGTGTCCATGTGGTTTAGGAGATGTGGAGGTGACCTGCTGAGAGATGGCAGGCAGGGAGGGGGAGTCTGGGTGGAGGCTGCCAAGACACAGTTGGAAGAGAGGAGAATTGGCTTCTGGATACTAAAAGACCCAAGGAAGTCAGGAAAAGTTCCTAGAGGACCTAAAGCTTGAAACCACTTGCAAGGTGGATAGAAAAACTGAGCTGAAAGGCTAAGTGGGTTCTTGAGCTTAGAGTCATTGGAAGAGTCAAGGAAGACCGTGAACTCAGAAGATGAGTAATGTAAAGGAAATTCTAGGAAAGAAGAAAGGGGGAGGCCTGGGGCACTCCTGTGCTCTCTGCAGCACAGGGCTGGGGCTTTTCCACCTGGTTCTGATGTGACAAGGAGTGCTTGAGGCCAACACAGCAGGAAAGGGGCAATGAAGAGGGGACAGCACAAAAGGAAGAAGATAGGGAATAGAGTTAAGTGGAGATTCACATAGCACCAATCATTCACAAATGATTGCAGAAAGATGGGGCCTGGGGAAGTACCTGGAATTCCCTATAAGGGTAACAGAGGGAATTTAGTGTTTGAAAAGTTTTTCCTGGCTATGCTGCTGTGACCTCAGGAATACTGAAGAAGAAAAAAATTAAAAAAGTACCATGTAGAATTGGTCTAAAAGTTTATATTGTGATCTGTCCATAACAATAATACAGCACATAAGGCAGGTACCCTGTTCCACCTCTATGGTCCCAAACTTCTGAGTGACCCCTGGGTATTATTCTGTGTCAATCTGAACGTTAATCTAAGAGCAACCTCTAAGCATATCTGAATATGACCCAAAATCAAACAAACAAAAATACATTGGTAAAAGAGTATATTGTGATCATGGAGACCAAGGTGCTTTGTTTATATCAAACACCTCATCACTCTAGATCTTGTCAATAGAAAATGGCAAAAGTGCATGGGCTCTGCCTGAAGGTACTGTCATTCCACGTGGAAAGAAAAATAGAAAATAGACCTATCCCACAAGTGGAAAATTTGAATTCCACAGCATATTTAATTGCTCCATAGAGATAAAAAAAAATTCAGCTGAAACTAAAAATCAGATGAGACTAAAAACCAGATGAGACTAAAGCATGGAAATGGATGCCTCAGAAATTCCATGGACAGAGGCTGGAAAGGCTTCAGTCATTTTGTAGAGAAATAAGAGGCTTCATTGGAGTTGGGTCTTGAATTGAGGAGGAAGATTTTGGAGAAGGGGAAGGAGGGAATCTAGAAAGCAGGAGCTTAGTGGCCAATGTATCAGAAGTGGCTTCCACAGCTTGTTTGAATGCATCTGGAATGTATTTACTGAGTCAGTGATGATGCTCAGGCTGGTAATGATGACAGGCATGTGTGGGGTGCTTCCAGGGGAGCAGACACTGAACTAAGTGCTCTGCATGTGTCAGTTCACCTCACAGCCATCGGAGACGCAAATCATTTGAATTCTTTGGGTTGCAAGTCACAGAAACTGAAGCAAATCAGATGAACAGGAAGCCTTTTCCTACTCCTGAGACCCAGTTATCTAGAAGAGGAAGGCCTGCAGGGCAGGGACTTACCACTATTCTGTCTCTTTCTTATTGCTCTGGGCTCCTTCTTGCTGCCCTCTTCAAATCTACTTTATCTTCCCTCATTATTACAGTGTATCTACTCTGTTTTTTCATTTCTCACAAGAGTCAAGAACCTTATTTTTTTTGTTTCGTTTTGTTTTTGGGCCACACCCAGCGGTGCTCAGGGGTTACTCCTGGCTGTCTGCTCAGAAATAGCTCCTGGCAGGCACGGGGGACCATATGGGACACCGGGATTCCAACCAACCACCTTTGGTCCTGGATCGGCTGCTTGCAAGGCAAACGCCGCTGTGCTATCTCTCCGGCCCCAAGAACCTTATTTTCTAGAAGCTTCACCAACTCTGTATTTTAGTCTTATGGACTATCTTGGACTGGTGCCTCATTGTCAGGTGAAGCTGATATTAGTCTAGAGCAGTAATCATCAAACTTCCATCAGATACATTGGAGGACTTGTTAAAGGCTTCAGTCTCAGAGTGCTGGCAGCTACAGGTCTGGTGTGAATGGAAGATTGGCATTTCTAACAAATTCTCAGGTGAAACTATTGCTGTTGGTCCTGCAACTACACTAGCTGGCTCACAATTCCATGCCTGGATGAGTCAATTAAGTTGTCTCCTGAAGCCCAACAATATCTCCATTGTGCACAGAAAACTAGGATAGAGAGGTCCAAGTATGCAAGGTGACATCAACAGAAGGTAGCAGAGCTGAACTCTAATCCAAGCAGTCTGATCAGAGAATCTATGTCCTAACTCCCAAGCTTTTTTTTCACCAAAGCAAAAATTCTGCTGCTGTCTAAGTCTCCAGTAGTGTTGCAGGAGATGGACCAAACCGATGTGATAGCATTATGGAGGGTCTTAAAAGCTCTGGGAAGGAGCTTAAATGTGTAACTCCTGGCAGAAGGAAATCAATATAGGTTCACAAAAGAGAATGTTTTATAAAAATTAATCTGGGATGAAATTTTATTTTTATGCAGTTCAATAAAGTTCAATAACTAATATCAAAAGTGTTTTCTTTAAATTACAGTATAAGCTGAAAGAATCATAAGGAAGACTATGAGAATCTGAGGTTGAGTGGCTGCAAATGAAAACCCCAACCATGCTTTGGAAACTGGAAGCCTAAACCACTCACTGGAGGCTCCCCACATAGCTGAGTGTTCCAAGCCACAGTCTTCCAAGCAGCACAGAATTCCTGAAATGGTGTTCCCTCTGGTCACCTCTTCTGTATCAGAGACAGAGGTAGGCTAACCTGCCACACTACCACTTCACTGGAGAGAGAGAGACAGAAGGTTCCTCTGCCTCAGAACTGCTTCCAGGGCTCCAGTTTCCACATCAATCTCTGCACATAGCATCCACCATTAAAGCTGAGTTCAGGCAAGGGAGGCTGGGAAAGGAGAAAGTGGGGCTTCCACTGTAGAAACCAGATGCTCTAGCCCCTACAGATCCACCAGAAGTGTTATGGGTAGAATTACCTACCCCACCTCTCAAATATCAAGTCCCTATTCCCTAGTCCTTCAAAATGTAACTATCTGGAAATTAGGCCTTAAAAGACTTGATTAGTGGCGACCCCCCCCTCATAGACTGCAGAGGCCAGCCGCGCCAACGGGGAGTAGGGAACCCCGGCGTCCATGGTGAGTGCACTGTTTTAGGGCGCTCACACGTGGACGACCCGCGGCTGCCAGCCACCCTGCGCGCGACCCCCCCCCTCATAGACTGCAGAGGCCAGCCGCGCCAACGGGGAATAGCGAACCCCGGCGTCCATGGTGAGTGCACTGTTTTAGGGCGCTCACACGTGGACGACCCTCGGCCGCCAGCCACCCTGCGCGCGACCCCCCCCCTCATAGACTGCAGAGGCCAGCCGCCGCCAACGGGGAGTAGGGAACCCCGGTGTCCATGGTGAGTGCACTGTTTTAGGGCGCTCACACGTGGACGACCCGCGGCCGCCAGCCACCCTGCGCGCGACCCCCCCCCTCATAGACTGCAGAGGCCAGCCGCGCCAACGGGGAATAGGGAACCCCGGCGTCCCTGGTGAGTGCACTGTTTTAGGGCGCTCACACGTGGACAACCCGCGACCGCCAGCCACCCTGCGCGCGACCCCCCCCTCATAGACTGCAGAGGCCAGCCGCGCCAACGGGGAATAGCGAACCCCGGCGTCCATGGTGAGTGCACTGTTTTAGGGCGCTCACACGTGGACGACCCTCAGCCGCCAGCCACCCTGCGCGCGACCCCCCCCCTCATAGACTGCAGAGGCCAGCCGCGCCAACGGGGAGTAGGGAACCCCGGCGTCCATGGTGAGTGCACTGTTTTAGGGCGCTCACACGTGGACGACCCGCGGCTGCCAGCCACCCTGCGCGCGACCCCCCCCCCTCATAGACTGCAGAGGCCAGCCGCGCCAACGGGGAATAGCGAACCCCAGCGTCCATGGTGAGTGCACTGTTTTAGGGCGCTCACACGTGGACGACCCTCGGCCGCCAGCCACCCTGCGCGCGACCCCCCCCTCATAGACTGCAGAGGCCAGCCGCCGCCAACGGGGAGTAGGGAACCCCGGTGTCCATGGTGAGTGCACTGTTTTAGGGCGCTCACACGTGGACGACCCGCGGCCGCCAGCCACCCTGCGCGCGACCCCCCCCCCTCATAGACTGCAGAGGCCAGCCGCGCCAACGGGGAATAGGGAACCCCGGCGTCCCTGGTGAGTGCACTGTTTTAGGGCGCTCACACGTGGACGACCCGCAGCCGCCAGCCACCCTGCGCGCGACCCCCCCCCCCATAGACTGCAGAGGCCAGCTTGTTGGCACAGAGACCACACCACCCGTTGCCTCAACTTCCAGGCCCCAGAGTTCATCCCACCTGACCCGAGCGTGGACAGGGGAGGACATTCCCTAGTACCTAGTGGGCCGGAGTCACCTGCCCAGCTGGGACAGGTGGGACGAATAGACTAGGTGAGCTTGGGCCTGCCCCCTGGACCTTTACGTAACCTAGAGCAACCTAGCCCCGAGCCCCAGAGTGGACCTGAGACCCCCCCTAGGGCTGAGAGCAGCTACCGGGAGGGCTTGACTGGGGGAATTTCTTCCGCGGTAACTCGGAGGAGCAGAGCTTCATTGACCCCCAGATAAGGGAGGGAACAGAGAGTCAGGCTCAACAGCGCCCGCAACCAGTGTGGCCAGAAGCGGAACTACACCTGCTGACAGGAATAAAGAGGAAGACTGACTTCCAACTAGTAGAGGAGAGGAGAAAAAGGAGAGGAGAAACAGTGCCCCCCACCACTGTGGTCAGGAAAGGGCCAGTACTAGCTGCCAACAAAAGAGGAAAACAACTAACCAGGCCACATAAAGAGTACAGGAGGATCAAAACCTCAGCGAGTTCACCCAAAAGTCCCTCTAGAACCACCCTCAGGGAGGGAACCAACTCCCACACCACAGGGGATCAAAACAGGTGAAAATTAGAAGCACAGCACCCTAAAACACACCATTAAATACAAAGAAATATGCGTAAATCAAGGAAATCACTAATATCTGGAGATATGGTGACAAACTCTTGCAAGCTTCCAAGTCCACCAAAATACACAGATACACGCGATGAAGACCTAAAAGCAGCCATGAGGAAGGAAATGCAAGAATTAATAAAAGGAATTAGAGAAACCCTAGCTATCGAGTATAAGAAATCTATGGATGAACAAATCAGTCAAATTAAAGAAGAAATGTTAAAGAACATGAGAGATTCCATACAAAAAGAAGTGAAGGAATTAACAGACAAAGTAACAAGCCTTACAAGCAGAAACACAGAATTGGAGAAACACATTGAAGAACTCGAAGGAAAACTGCAAACAAAAAATGATCAAGAAACCAACAAAGAAATAAAAGGCAAAGCACTGGAAGGAAAGGTCCAGTATCTAATGAAAAAGGACAAAAGAAACAACCTAAGAATTGTGGGTATACCAGAAGGGGAGGAAGTAGGGAAAGGGGAAGAACAAGTAGTCAGAGAGATAATAGCGGAGAACTTCCCCACCCTCTGGAAGGATACTGCAATGCCAATACAGGAAATAAAAAGAGTTCCCAATAAGATAGACCCCAATAAACAAACACCAAGACACATGGTAATCCAATTGGCAAAAAACAAAGAGAAAGAAGAACTCCTTAAAGCAATAAGGAAGAAAAGAAACCTCAAGTACCAAGGTAGGGACATAAGAATCAAACCAGATCTCCCATTTGAAATAATTCAAGCAAGAAGACAATGGAATGACATATTTAAACGACTGAATGAAAGAAATTTCCAACCTAGGGTCCAATACCCAGCAAAACTTACATTCATATGGGAGGATAGACTAAAAACATTCTCAAACAAGAACGAATTTGAACTATTTGTGCAAACAAAACCGATCCTAAACGACTTACTCAAAGACGAATTACACAATCCAAACCCCCGATTGTAACAAAAACCACCCTACACAACACAACTACACAACAATCCTCTCTCTCAATAATCTCCCTAAATGTTAACGGACTAAACTCTCCAATTAAAAGACACATAGTAGAGAACTGGATTAGGAAAAATAAACCGGACTTCTGCTGTCTGCAAGAAACACACCTACAGATGCAGGATAAGCACAGGCTTAGAATAAAAGGATGGAAAGTGATTATTCAGGCCAATGGAAAACAAAAAAGAGCAGGGACAGCAATTCTTATATCAGACCAAATTGCATTCAACCTCAAGAAAGTGATCAGAGACAAAGAGGGTCACTACTTACTGATCAGGGGAACATTAGATCAAGAAACACTAACCCTGGTCAATATCTATGCACCTAATGTAGAGCCAGCAAAATATGTGAGGCAACTACTGGCAAACCTGGAGAAACACATGAAGGGAAATGTGATAATAGCAGGGGACCTCAATACTCCACTATCACCACTGGACAGATCCACCAAACAGAAAAATAGCAAAGAAATAAGAGCTCTGAATGAAAAATTAGAAGATTTAGGGCTAATAGACTTATATAGAGCCCTCCACCCCCAGAAAGCAGAATACACATTCTTCTCAAGCCCACATGGAACCTTCTCCAGAATAGACCATATATTAGGATACAAAGCCAACCTATATAAGACCACAAAGGTAAGGATCATTAGAAGTACCCTCTCAGATCACTATGCCACAGAGCTCAAAATTGAGGTCAAGAAGAAGCAATGGAGAAAAACTAATACCTGGAGATTAAACAACATGCTGCTCAACAACAGCTGGATCAAAGAACAACTCAAGGAAGAAATAAAAAGATTCCTTGAGACAAATGACAATGAAGAGACAACATGTCAAAATTTATGGGACACAGCAAAAGCAGTAATTAGGGGGAAACTCATAGCAATTCAGGCCTATGTCAAGAATCAGGAAAATAACAAAACCAACAGTTTAAAAGATCACCTCAAAGAATTGGAACATCAGCAACAGAGAAGTCCAACCACATCCAGAAGGCAAGAAATAATAAAAACCAGAGCAGAAATAAACAACATAGAAACCAAGAAAACAATACAAAAAATCAATGAGACCAGGAGTTGGTTTTTCGAAAAAATAAACAAGATAGACAAACCACTGGCAAAACTCACCAAAAAAAAGAGAGAAAACACCCAAATCAATAGGATCACAAATGAAAGGGGAGAGATTACAACAGAACCCCAAGAAATACAACATATCATGAGATCATATTATGAACAACTATACTCAACTAGGCTAGAGAACCCAGTAGAAATCGATAGATTCTTGGAAAAACACCCTCTTCCAAGACTGGAAAAGGAAGATCTAGAAATCCTAAACAGACCAATCACCTCAGAGGAAATTGAAGATGTAATTAAAAAACTCCCTAAGAACAAAAGCCCAGGCCCAGATGGATTTACAGGTGAATTCTATCAAACATTTCAAGAAGAGTTACTACCACTTTTCCATAGGCTCTTCCAAACCATAGAAAAAACAGGAATCCTCCCCAACTCCTTTTATGAGGCTAATATCACACTCATTCCCAAAGAAGGCAAAGACACTACCAAAAAAGAAAACTACAGACCAATCTCACTAATGAACATAGATGCAAAGATACTCAATAAAATATTAGCAAACCGAATCCAGCACTTCATCAAAAAGATCATACATCACGATCAAGTGGGATTCATCCCAGGAATGCAAGGTTGGTTCAACATACGCAAATCAATCAACATTATACACCACATCAACAACATGAAAGACAAAAACCACATGATCATATCAATCGATGCAGAGAAGGCATTTGACAAAATCCAACATCCTTTCATGTTAAAGACACTCAGCAAAATAGGGTTAGAAGGAACCTTCCTCAAGATAGTTACAGCTATCTATGAAAAGCCTACAGCCAACATTATACTCAATGGTGAGAAACTAGAAGCATTCCCACTAAGATCAGGAACTAGGCAAGGCTGTCCACTCTCTCCACTCTTATTCAATATAACCTTAGAAGTCCTAGCAATAGCAATCCGACAAGAGAAGGAAATCAAAGGAATTCAAATTGGGAAAGAGGAACACAAGCTATCTCTCTTTGCCGACGATATGATGATATACATCGAAAAACCTAAAGAGTCCACAGTAAAACTCCTAGAAACAATTAACCAATACAGCAAAGTGGCTGGTTACAAAGTCAATACACAAAAGACAGTAGCGTTTCTATATACAAACAATGAAGTTGAGGAGAGAGAGATTAAAAATACAATTCCATTTAAGATAGTATCAAAAAATATCAAGTATCTAGGAATCAACCTTACAAGAGAAGTGAAAGACCTATACCAGGGAAACTTCAAAACACTCCAGAAAGAAATTGAAGATGATCTAAAGAAATGGAAGAACATCCCATGCTCATGGATAGGTAGAATTAACATAATCAAAATGACTATCCTACCCAAACTCCTATATAGATTTAATGCAATCCCTATCCAAATCCAGACACAATTCTTTAAAGAATTAGAACAAGCATTCACAAAATTCATCTGGAACCACAAAAGACCCAGGATAGCCAAACAAATACTGAAAAACAAGAAGCTGGGAGGCATCTCCTTACCTAACTTGAAACTATACTATAAAGCCATAGTAATCAAAACAGCATGGTACTGGAACAGAGACAGGACATCAGACCAGTGGGTCAGAACAGAATTCCCAGACATAAACCCCCAGGTATATAGCCAACTAATATTTGATAAAAGAGGCAAGAATCTGAAATGGAACAAAGAAAGCCTATTCAACAAATGGTGTTGGTACAACTGGAAAACCACATGTACGAAAGTGAAAATCAACCCATACCTTACTCCTTATACAAAAATCAACTCAAAGTGGATCAAAGACCTTGAAATCAGACCCGAATCCATAAAGTTTATTGAGAATAAAATAGGCAGAACACTCAAAGACCTATATATCAAAAAGGTCTTTGAGAATGGAGCACCAATGGCAAGAACGTTAGCATCAAATATAAACAAATGGGACTACATCAAACTAAAAAGCTTCTGCATGGCAAAAGAAACCCTGCTTAACGCAAGAAGACAGCTAACAGAATGGGAAAAAATCTTTTCACTCGACATATCAGATAAAGGGCTGATATCTAGAACATACAAAGCACTCAGAAAGCTGAGCCCCCCAAAAGCAAACAAAGCTATAAAAAAATGGGGAGATGAAATGAATAGACACTTCTCTGAGGAAGACAGAAGGATGGCCAACAAACACATGAAAACATGCTCACCTTCACTCATCATCAGGGAGATCCAAATCAAGACAACAATGAGATACCACCTTACACCAGTGAGGATGGCCCACATCAAAAATAATGGAAACAACCTTTGTTGGCGGGGATGCGGTATGAAAGGAACTCTCATCCACTGCTGGTGGGAATGTCCCCTAGTCCAACACCTATGGAGGAAAGTCTGGAGAGTGCTCAAAGAACTCAGAATTGAGCTGCCATTTGACCCAGCAATTGCCCTCCTAGGCATATACCCACAAGATGGAAGGACATTCATTCCAAAATACATATGCACCCCACTATTTATCGCAGCACTCAGTATAATAGCCAAATCTTGGAACCAACCTAGGTGTCCAACAACGGATGAATGGATCATTAAGATGTGGTACATATACACAATGGAATATTACATGGCAGTTAGAAATGATACAATCACAGACTTTGCAGCAACGTGGATGGACCTAGATCATGTTATGTTAAACGAAGTAAGCCAGAAGACAAAAGATAAACACAGAATGGTAGCACTATTCTGAAACACCTAGAACATATATTTTATACACAACTAATACCTAACAATCATATAACAGGGTTTAACAGGGTAGAAACTCCGATCACTGTAATAGTCAACATATACGTGGGAGCAGTGTCCAAAATACATGAAAAAGGAACAATGCAAACTCTTGACTGCACATTATACCACAAAGAAAACAGCAACAACAGAAACAGCAACATGGAGAGAACAGGTATGTAACCAGACTCCTACAACAAAGGCCCACAATAATCCCTTAGAGATCGTAAACAGGAACACAAGTATAGAACACCGCGGGAAATCACGTAATGCAATGGCAACATACCATAACACTACGTTTTAATCCCTTTACCTTACTATATTTTAAAAATAACCTCTCAGCTTTTCTTTCCACAGGCGCCCTTAGATGCAAAGGGCGGACAAACTAAGATGGCAACTCGGGATACCACACGAGATACCATACCTTGCTTGCACTATGAGACGGCCACGAGAAAACTCTTTAACATTCACTTTACCTCTAGGTTAAACCTTCTTTTAGGAATCGAAGCACGTGACCAGTCAGACCACCAAAGCAGTACCTGCGATGTACAGACCTAAACTACAGGCTCTAGTCATCGAACACATTCAACCAAACCAGCATTCCCTTGCTATTCTCTCCTTTCTTCTCTCTATTTTTTTTCTCTTTTCTTTTTCTCTTCTACTCTTCTCTTTACTTTTTTCCCTTTCTCTTCTCCCTTTCTACGGTATTTTCTCTTTTCTCTTCCTTCATACCCCTCCCATATATCTTCCCCTTTCTCCCCCCCGGAAATCCAACTATCCCTTCACCCCTCAATCCCATCCAGATCTCCCACCATATTAAAACTCTCCACCCTCAGTCCTTAATCTTTTAGGCATCAAGATCGACCTCCTACCCAATGAACCAGTACCCAGCACCCAGGCGAGGGGACACCCAACCGAACCCACACATCGTCTCCTGCAAGAAAAGACAGCCAACTCCCCTGTGGACACATGCTGCGAGACCCTCCCTACCAACTCCCCCTAACATGGACTGTTTCTTGAAACCGGACTTAGGTCCAATAGTATCCCCAATGCAAGAACTCTTCCAAGACCTCCCAGCTGCAAATTTTTACCAATCTGAAGGGGGGCAGGGGGTGTGATTGGAAGATGCCTGGGAACCCACACACCACAAGAAAAATCCAAAAGACAATGGGAAAACTGTACTTCCAACATAGGCATAAGACCTGTAATACACCAACTCTTTACCTGTTCTCTCCCAAATGCAAAGTAGTCTTTTGCACCACATTGGTCCTTTAAAAACTTCGCTAACTCATTTTAATTTTTTTATATTTTTTAATTAACTTATTTATTTAAATGTCTGCCTTACATATACATTTGTGGGCACATACACTTTTATTTCCTTTTTTTTTTTTTTTTTTTTTTTTAATCGTCTTTGGGTATGTGACCTATCTCTGTTACTCACTCTGTCCACCCCAAATACTCCGACATATAATGGAGCACCACTTCCCCCTGCAAAGGCACACTAAATAAAGGGGAAATCTTACATAGTAAAAAAAAAAAAAAAAAAAAAAAGAGCTCTTATCTACTAGAGATAGGAACTCATAGTTGTTTACAATACAGGGTTATCTCCTACCTTGAAAATATGTCATGTGGAATCAACTTAGACCTCAGGTGATTAGATACCATTCAACCAGCCTTGAACCCTGGATCCCAGACATAGAAACGGCACAGCTCCTCACAACAGCTGTAAGAAACAATCTCCATCTGGGACAGCCTTATTACTGCAGGGTCAACAACAAGGGCCAGCTCTAACATGATATCTCGACAATGAGGAAAATGTGAACAACTTGACCTTAGAGCAGTTTAGCCTACCTCACCAGCTAACAACAAGACAAAACCAGAAGACGTGGCACCCTTTGGTAGGTCCAAAAGCCAAGATCGTGATTTACAGATGACTGGATACTAGAACCACGACCAGACTGTATACATCTTGGGACCAATAAAAAAGCCCTAGTCTAGGGTTTGAACTAAGACCTGCACAATAAGCATGATCCCCAGTCCCAAAGGTCCGGCAGAGACAATTGTAACGGAAAGGGGCTTCTGGAAGAACAAAGAAAGACGCTATCCTAGATGCCTTCCTAGGTTCAGCGCAAAGACCAAGATCACCAACCACAGAAGATGGATTAAAATGGCACTGAGGTAACAGAACCTCCAGATTCACAAAGACTGACTTCACCATAAGTCCCACCTCAGGATATGTACAGATACTGGGACTGCTAAACACAGAGCTCTGACGGTATCACACTGGACAGAGCAGAAGCTTTCCACACACCAAAAAAAAAAAAAAAAAACCACAACCTGGAGAGTAATGATCCTGAGCAAAGACTAGAGCTGATTCCATGACAGTATACTCCAAGGACGGAGAAACCCCATATCTTATAGGGCAAGTGAATTCCTTTTCGAATGACCCCAATATTTACTGTGCCAGGGCAGGAGGGAAAAAAAAATACAAAAAACACAAAACCTTGGTTATATATATATATCTTACCTTCATTTATTATTGTTATTATTATTTTTATTTACCTAGCTATTTTGGTCGATTCCTCAGTTTGGATGTGATTATTGAAATTGTTGGCCCCAATTATTCTTTTTTTTTTTTTTCTTTTCTTTCTTTTCTTTCTCTTCCTTTCTTTTCTTTCGTTATGTGCTACGCCATGTTTCTTATTTCAAGACCACGGCGTGTTTTTTGTTTGTTTGTGTTTGTTTTTAGTTTGTTTTGGTTTATTTTTTATCTGTTTTTTTGTGGTGCTTATCGTTATAGCTGGAGTCCTCACTGGATATTTGACACTTCTTTTGGTACTGGTGGAGTGTTTCAACTTCTTTTTCTCCTTCATTTCCCAAATCGATGATGAGAACCTCTAGAAGGATTCTGCCCATTTTCGGGGTATTAAACTCTTACCCCGGTTTATTTATTTTCTCTTTTTCAGGCAAAACCACGCAACTTGAACTAGCTACCCCTGCCCCTACTTAGAGGGGGAAATAAGGGAGGCATCAAGACCAAACTGATGCAAGACTACTAAGTAGTTGGTTAGAGACAGAGGGGACCACATATTCTAGCCGCCCTGGGGGTGAGGGAAGAGGAAATGGGAGGTAAGACGGAAACGGGGGAGTAGGGAGGACAATTTGGGGATGGGAATCCCCCCTGATTTTATGTAAATATGTACCTAAAATATTATTGTCAACAATATGTAAGCCACTATGATCAAAATAAAAATTATATTAAAAAAAAAAAAAAAAAAAAAAAAAAAAAAAAAAAAAAAAAAAAGAGAACACTCCACATGCCAGGATTTCGTGGGCTTTTGACTGGTATGATGGGGGCTCTGGGCAGGACAGCTAGCCATAGGACCCTGGGCTGACCACTTTGTCCAGGAGAGCATGATTCCCCCCACACCAGGCGGGTCTTCAGGGCCACGCCTGGTTAATCGGGCCTTGGGGGGAGGGGGTGAGAAATTCCTCCCTAGGCATCCAAAAACTGCAGAGCCTTGGCTGGGCCCAGAACACTCCGAATGCCAGGATTTCTTGGTGTGTTTGCCTGGTATGTTGGGGGCTCTGGGCAGGACAGCTAGCCATAGGACCCCTGGGCTGACCACTTAGTCCAGGGGAACAAGATTCCCCCACACCAGGCGGGTCTTCAGGGCCACGCCTGGTTAATCGGGCCCTGGGGGGAGGGGGTGAGAAATCCTTCCTAGGCATCCAAAAACCACAGAGGCTCGGCTGGGACCAGAACACTCCACATGCCAGGATTTCGTGGGCTTTTGACTGGTATGATGGGGGCTCTGGGCAGGACAGCTAGCCATAGGACCCTGGGCTGACCACTTTGTCCAGGAGAGCATGATTCCCCCCACACCAGGCGGGTCTTCAGGGCCACGCCTGGTTAATCGGGCCTTGGGGGGAGGGGGTGAGAAATTCCTCCCTAGGCATCCAAAAACTGCAGAGCCTTGGCTGGGCCCAGAACACTCCGAATGCCAGGATTTCTTGGTGTGTTTGCCTGGTATGTTGGGGGCTCTGGGCAGGACAGCTAGCCATAGGACCCCTGGGCTGACCACTTAGTCCAGGGGAACAAGATTCCCCCACACCAGGCGGGTCTTCAGGGCCACGCCTGGTTAATCGGGCCCTGGGGGGAGGGGGTGAGAAATCCTTCCTAGGCATCCAAAAACCACAGAGGCTCGGCTGGGACCAGAACACTCCACATGCCAGGATTTCGTGGGCTTTTGACTGGTATGATGGGGGCTCTGGGCAGGACAGCTAGCCATAGGACCCTGGGCTGACCACTTTGTCCAGGAGAGCATGATTCCCCCCACACCAGGCGGGTCTTCAGGGCCACGCCTGGTTAATCGGGCCTTGGGGGGAGGGGGTGAGAAATTCCTCCCTAGGCATCCAAAAACTGCAGAGCCTTGGCTGGGCCCAGAACACTCCGAATGCCAGGATTTCTTGGTGTGTTTGCCTGGTATGTTGGGGGCTCTGGGCAGGACAGCTAGCCATAGGACCCCTGGGCTGACCACTTAGTCCAGGGGAACAAGATTCCCCCACACCAGGCGGGTCTTCAGGGCCACGCCTGGCTAATCGGGCCCTGGGGGGAGGGGGTGAGAAATCCTTCCTAGGCATCCAAAAACCACAGAGGCTCGGCTGGGACCAGAACACTCCACATGCCAGGATTTCGTGGGCTTTTGACTGGTATGATGGGGGCTCTGGGCAGGACAGCTAGCCATAGGACCCTGGGCTGACCACTTTGTCCAGGAGAGCATGATTCCCCCCACACCAGGCGGGTCTTCAGGGCCACGCCTGGTTAATCGGGCCTTGGGGGGAGGGGGTGAGAAATTCCTCCCTAGGCATCCAAAAACTGCAGAGCCTTGGCTGGGCCCAGAACACTCCGAATGCCAGGATTTCTTGGTGTGTTTGCCTGGTATGTTGGGGGCTCTGGGCAGGACAGCTAGCCATAGGACCCCTGGGCTGACCACTTAGTCCAGGGGAACAAGATTCCCCCACACCAGGCGGGTCTTCAGGGCCACGCCTGGTTAATCGGGCCCTGGGGGGAGGGGGTGAGAAATCCTTCCTAGGCATCCAAAAACCACAGAGGCTCGGCTGGGACCAGAACACTCCACATGCCAGGATTTCGTGGGCTTTTGACTGGTATGATGGGGGCTCTGGGCAGGACAGCTAGCCATAGGACCCTGGGCTGACCACTTTGTCCAGGAGAGCATGATTCCCCCCACACCAGGCGGGTCTTCAGGGCCACGCCTGGTTAATCGGGCCTTGGGGGGAGGGGGTGAGAAATTCCTCCCTAGGCATCCAAAAACTGCAGAGCCTTGGCTGGGCCCAGAACACTCCGAATGCCAGGATTTCTTGGTGTGTTTGCCTGGTATGTTGGGGGCTCTGGGCAGGACAGCTAGCCATAGGACCCCTGGGCTGACCACTTAGTCCAGGGGAACAAGATTCCCCCACACCAGGCGGGTCTTCAGGGCCACGCCTGGTTAATCGGGCCCTGGGGGGAGGGGGTGAGAAATCCTTCCTAGGCATCCAAAAACCACAGAGGCTCGGCTGGGACCAGAACACTCCACATGCCAGGATTTCGTGGGCTTTTGACTGGTATGATGGGGGCTCTGGGCAGGACAGCTAGCCATAGGACCCTGGGCTGACCACTTTGTCCAGGAGAGCATGATTCCCCCCACACCAGGCGGGTCTTCAGGGCCACGCCTGGTTAATCGGGCCTTGGGGGGAGGGGGTGAGAAATTCCTCCCTAGGCATCCAAAAACTGCAGAGCCTTGGCTGGGCCCAGAACACTCCGAATGCCAGGATTTCTTGGTGTGTTTGCCTGGTATGTTGGGGGCTCTGGGCAGGACAGCTAGCCATAGGACCCCTGGGCTGACCACTTAGTCCAGGGGAACAAGATTCCCCCACACCAGGCGGGTCTTCAGGGCCACGCCTGGTTAATCGGGCCCTGGGGGGAGGGGGTGAGAAATCCTTCCTAGGCATCCAAAAACCACAGAGGCTCGGCTGGGACCAGAACACTCCACATGCCAGGATTTCGTGGGCTTTTGACTGGTATGATGGGGGCTCTGGGCAGGACAGCTAGCCATAGGACCCTGGGCTGACCACTTTGTCCAGGAGAGCATGATTCCCCCCACACCAGGCGGGTCTTCAGGGCCACGCCTGGTTAATCGGGCCTTGGGGGGAGGGGGTGAGAAATTCCTCCCTAGGCATCCAAAAACTGCAGAGCCTTGGCTGGGCCCAGAACACTCCGAATGCCAGGATTTCTTGGTGTGTTTGCCTGGTATGTTGGGGGCTCTGGGCAGGACAGCTAGCCATAGGACCCCTGGGCTGACCACTTAGTCCAGGGGAACAAGATTCCCCCACACCAGGCGGGTCTTCAGGGCCACGCCTGGCTAATCGGGCCCTGGGGGGAGGGGGTGAGAAATCCTTCCTAGGCATCCAAAAACCACAGAGGCTCGGCTGGGACCAGAACACTCCACATGCCAGGATTTCGTGGGCTTTTGACTGGTATGATGGGGGCTCTGGGCAGGACAGCTAGCCATAGGACCCTGGGCTGACCACTTTGTCCAGGAGAGCATGATTCCCCCCACACCAGGCGGGTCTTCAGGGCCACGCCTGGTTAATCGGGCCTTGGGGGGAGGGGGTGAGAAATTCCTCCCTAGGCATCCAAAAACTGCAGAGCCTTGGCTGGGCCCAGAACACTCCGAATGCCAGGATTTCTTGGTGTGTTTGCCTGGTATGTTGGGGGCTCTGGGCAGGACAGCTAGCCATAGGACCCCTGGGCTGACCACTTAGTCCAGGGGAACAAGATTCCCCCACACCAGGCGGGTCTTCAGGGCCACGCCTGGTTAATCGGGCCCTGGGGGGAGGGGGTGAGAAATCCTTCCTAGGCATCCAAAAACCACAGAGGCTCGGCTGGGACCAGAACACTCCACATGCCAGGATTTCGTGGGCTTTTGACTGGTATGATGGGGGCTCTGGGCAGGACAGCTAGCCATAGGACCCTGGGCTGACCACTTTGTCCAGGAGAGCATGATTCCCCCCCACACCAGGCGGGTCTTCAGGGCCACGCCTGGTTAATCGGGCCTTGGGGGGAGGGGGTGAGAAATTCCTCCCTAGGCATCCAAAAACTGCAGAGCCTTGGCTGGGCCCAGAACACTCCGAATGCCAGGATTTCTTGGTGTTTTTGCCTGGTATGTTGGGGGCTCTGGGCAGGACAGCTAGCCATAGGACCCCTGGGCTGACCACTTAGTCCAGGGGAACAAGATTCCCCCACACCAGGCGGGTCTTCAGGGCCACGCCTGGTTAATCGGGCCCTGGGGGGAGGGGGTGAGAAATCCTTCCTAGGCATCCAAAAACCACAGAGGCTCGGCTGGGACCAGAACACTCCACATGCCAGGATTTCGTGGGCTTTTGACTGGTATGATGGGGGCTCTGGGCAGGACAGCTAGCCATAGGACCCTGGGCTGACCACTTTGTCCAGGAGAGCATGATTCCCCCCCAAACCAGGCGGGTCTTCAGGGCCACGCCTGGTTAATCGGGCCTTGGGGGGAGGGGGTGAGAAATTCCTCCCTAGGCATCCAAAAACTGCAGAGCCTTGGCTGGGCCCAGAACACTCCGAATGCCAGGATTTCTTGGTGTGTTTGCCTGGTATGTTGGGGGCTCTGGGCAGGACAGCTAGCCATAGGACCCCTGGGCTGACCACTTAGTCCAGGGGAACAAGATTCCCCCACACCAGGCGGGTCTTCAGGGCCACGCCTGGTTAATCGGGCCCTGGGGGGAGGGGGTGAGAAATCCTTCCTAGGCATCCAAAAACCACAGAGGCTCGGCTGGGACCAGAACACTCCACATGCCAGGATTTCGTGGGCTTTTGACTGGTATGATGGGGGCTCTGGGCAGGACAGCTAGCCATAGGACCCTGGGCTGACCACTTTGTCCAGGAGAGCATGATTCCCCCCACACCAGGCGGGTCTTCAGGGCCACGCCTGGTTAATCGGGCCTTGGGGGGAGGGGGTGAGAAATTCCTCCCTAGGCATCCAAAAACTGCAGAGCCTTGGCTGGGCCCAGAACACTCCGAATGCCAGGATTTCTTGGTGTGTTTGCCTGGTATGTTGGGGGCTCTGGGCAGGACAGCTAGCCATAGGACCCCTGGGCTGACCACTTAGTCCAGGGGAACAAGATTCCCCCACACCAGGCGGGTCTTCAGGGCCACGCCTGGTTAATCGGGCCCTGGGGGGAGGGGGTGAGAAATCCTTCCTAGGCATCCAAAAACCACAGAGGCTCGGCTGGGACCAGAACACTCCACATGCCAGGATTTCGTGGGCTTTTGACTGGTATGATGGGGGCTCTGGGCAGGACAGCTAGCCATAGGACCCTGGGCTGACCACTTTGTCCAGGAGAGCATGATTCCCCCCCACACCAGGCGGGTCTTCAGGGCCACGCCTGGTTAATCGGGCCTTGGGGGGAGGGGGTGAGAAATTCCTCCCTAGGCATCCAAAAACTGCAGAGCCTTGGCTGGGCCCAGAACACTCCGAATGCCAGGATTTCTTGGTGTGTTTGCCTGGTATGTTGGGGGCTCTGGGCAGGACAGCTAGCCATAGGACCCCTGGGCTGACCACTTAGTCCAGGGGAACAAGATTCCCCCACACCAGGCGGGTCTTCAGGGCCACGCCTGGTTAATCGGGCCCTGGGGGGAGGGGGTGAGAAATCCTTCCTAGGCATCCAAAAACCACAGAGGCTCGGCTGGGACCAGAACACTCCACATGCCAGGATTTCGTGGGCTTTTGACTGGTATGATGGGGGCTCTGGGCAGGACAGCTAGCCATAGGACCCTGGGCTGACCACTTTGTCCAGGAGAGCATGATTCCCCCCACACCAGGCGGGTCTTCAGGGCCACGCCTGGTTAATCGGGCCTTGGGGGGAGGGGGTGAGAAATTCCTCCCTAGGCATCCAAAAACTGCAGAGCCTTGGCTGGGCCCAGAACACTCCGAATGCCAGGATTTCTTGGTGTGTTTGCCTGGTATGTTGGGGGCTCTGGGCAGGACAGCTAGCCATAGGACCCCTGGGCTGACCACTTAGTCCAGGGGAACAAGATTCCCCCACACCAGGCGGGTCTTCAGGGCCACGCCTGGTTAATCGGGCCCTGGGGGGAGGGGGTGAGAAATCCTTCCTAGGCATCCAAAAACCACAGAGGCTCGGCTGGGACCAGAACACTCCACATGCCAGGATTTCGTGGGCTTTTGACTGGTATGATGGGGGCTCTGGGCAGGACAGCTAGCCATAGGACCCTGGGCTGACCACTTTGTCCAGGAGAGCATGATTCCCCCCCACACCAGGCGGGTCTTCAGGGCCACGCCTGGTTAATCGGGCCTTGGGGGGAGGGGGTGAGAAATTCCTCCCTAGGCATCCAAAAACTGCAGAGCCTTGGCTGGGCCCAGAACACTCCGAATGCCAGGATTTCTTGGTGTGTTTGCCTGGTATGTTGGGGGCTCTGGGCAGGACAGCTAGCCATAGGACCCCTGGGCTGACCACTTAGTCCAGGGGAACAAGATTCCCCCACACCAGGCGGGTCTTCAGGGCCACGCCTGGTTAATCGGGCCCTGGGGGGAGGGGGTGAGAAATCCTTCCTAGGCATCCAAAAACCACAGAGGCTCGGCTGGGACCAGAACACTCCACATGCCAGGATTTCGTGGGCTTTTGACTGGTATGATGGGGGCTCTGGGCAGGACAGCTAGCCATAGGACCCTGGGCTGACCACTTTGTCCAGGAGAGCATGATTCCCCCCACACCAGGCGGGTCTTCAGGGCCACGCCTGGTTAATCGGGCCTTGGGGGGAGGGGGTGAGAAATTCCTCCCTAGGCATCCAAAAACTGCAGAGCCTTGGCTGGGCCCAGAACACTCCGAATGCCAGGATTTCTTGGTGTGTTTGCCTGGTATGTTGGGGGCTCTGGGCAGGACAGCTAGCCATAGGACCCCTGGGCTGACCACTTAGTCCAGGGGAACAAGATTCCCCCACACCAGGCGGGTCTTCAGGGCCACGCCTGGTTAATCGGGCCCTGGGGGGAGGGGGTGAGAAATCCTTCCTAGGCATCCAAAAACCACAGAGGCTCGGCTGGGACCAGAACACTCCACATGCCAGGATTTCGTGGGCTTTTGACTGGTATGATGGGGGCTCTGGGCAGGACAGCTAGCCATAGGACCCTGGGCTGACCACTTTGTCCAGGAGAGCATGATTCCCCCCACACCAGGCGGGTCTTCAGGGCCACGCCTGGTTAATCGGGCCTTGGGGGGAGGGGGTGAGAAATTCCTCCCTAGGCATCCAAAAACTGCAGAGCCTTGGCTGGGCCCAGAACACTCCGAATGCCAGGATTTCTTGGTGTGTTTGCCTGGTATGTTGGGGGCTCTGGGCAGGACAGCTAGCCATAGGACCCCTGGGCTGACCACTTAGTCCAGGGGAACAAGATTCCCCCACACCAGGCGGGTCTTCAGGGCCACGCCTGGTTAATCGGGCCCTGGGGGGAGGGGGTGAGAAATCCTTCCTAGGCATCCAAAAACCACAGAGGCTCGGCTGGGACCAGAACACTCCACATGCCAGGATTTCGTGGGCTTTTTGCCTGGTATGATGGGGGCTCTGGGCAGGACAGCTAGCCATAGGACCCTGGGCTGACCACTTTGTCCAGGAGAGCATGATTCCCCCTACACCAGGCGGGTCTTCAGGGCCACGCCTGGTTAATCGGGCCTTGGGGGGAGGGGGTGAGAAATTCCTCCCTAGGCATCCAAAAACTACAGAACCGCGCGGGGGCTTACGCCCCCGCGCGTACTTCATGTATTTCATGTATTCAGAATATCCCTTATTCTTATGTTATGTTTTCCGTACACAGAATGTTTATTTTGTATTCTCCCCTTTCCCACACCCCTACAAAGCTCTTTTTCACTCCTTAACTCTCTAACCCCTTCTCAAACATCACTAATCTAGTTTTCTCTTTTTAACTTCAGTAGTGTAGAATCGTAATCACAGTCCAAAGCTGTGCATTGTGTATGACAACCCCAAACTGTTTCAAGATACATAAAATGGACACGTATTTCTTTAGAATATTTTGTGTTTTTTCTCTGACAGCTATAATTCTTACTAAATGTTGTCTTATATAGTGATGATTCTAACCACTTTTTATGTTCTCTTTTTGAGCTGTTTAACAAGGAATTTTGGTGGAAGAGTCCCCCAGTTTAATGCTTATGATTGAATCATGTCAATGGAATCATTGTAATTGTTCTTATGGCCCCCATACGCGCCAATAACACCATGTGGCATTGCTTCTTATTTGCATAGGCACATTAAAATGGGAAAATAGTATAAATACAAATAAGATCCTATCTAATAGAGATTAGAACACACAAACCTTGTAGTGCAAAGGGACCTTACACCCTGAACATTGACATAACGACCTGGCACAGACGTCAGAAGAAAGGGCATATTCCATTCTCCCCTGAACCAGGAAAGCCATCCACGAAACATCCAGGCTGGTCTATAACATCACTTGGAAGCAATCCTCTACCATGGAAGACCTACACTGCTCAGACTTCGACCTGCTCAAAAGAGACTTCCCTTAACACTGAGAAGACTTAACAACAACAACGACCGGCTTACAGGACAGGGCTCCCTGCATTGCCCTTTGATTGTGAGGTGAAAGGAGAGGATGCTCCACGTCCTGACTTCAATGTAAGATATGCAGATTCCAGGATCTTTAATACAGAAACATGATACCAACAACAGAGACTGTGTGAAAAATAAAAGTGTGTTGGCACTACAGACAATGTATTGGATTGGACGATCTAGCTTGCTTGGAGCCTAGACTTGGTCTTGTGCCAGGAAACTTCAGGGGTCTGGTCTCTTTGTACTTAGGCCAAGGTTATTTCTTTCCATGTTCCTCATATTTTGGTGAGCCTATGCAAACAACAATTGCCACTCTAACACCATTCTTACTGTGCTCCTTTAACTCTAATCCTTAAAAAGAACTCACTTAAAATTTGAGGTTAACTTAAGCTAATATGCATGTATATGGAAATGTAAGAAAATACTATGCCTGTAATGTTTAAGGAGTTACGTAAGTTTTATGGCTTTAGATTGCCTTGTGTACTGTTAAGAAATATTATAATGTATTACAATCTGGGGACTTGAGGGACAAAGTAATTGTACATGGATTCTGTGTTATTTATCTTAATGTTCTTTGGCTGAAATTTCAAAGTTAATATATCAGCAAGGGGACTTCTGAGAATTATGTTATGGGTGATTGTCCTTCCACTGTAACTTTACCTTGTCCTCTTACTTTGCACCCTTGTTCTCATAATTAAAAATAAAAATTTAAAAAAAAAAAAAAAAAAAAAAAAAAGACTTGATTAGTTAAAGAAAACTGTTAGCATGGGCTCTAATCCAATCAGACTAATGTCCTTATGAAAAGGGGGAATTTTGACATAGAATGCCAGGGACACATGCCCAGGACAAAAAGCCAGGTATGATGCAAGAAGAATACTGCCTCCTAGACATCAAGGAGAGAGGATTCAGAGGAAACCCCCAAACCCTACAGCCTCCGTTTGATCTTGAGCTTAAGCTTCCAGAGGCATAATGAATGACCATGGTGCAGTTTGGCATTCCGTGACAGTCACCCCAGCATACCAAGGGAAGCAAGGCAGAGGGGAGAAGGTATTGGAAAGCAGAAATCCAGGGCAATCTGGTTCAGAGTTCCCCACTGCAACTTGTTTGGAAGGGCCTTAACTATGGCCACAGGCCTGGGAGGTAGAGGTATTTTCTATAGGAAGATGTGCCCAGAGAATACACTCTGTCCACATAAAGAAGCCTGGAGTTCTAAGTCTGTATGTTCTTGGTGTCGCCAAAGCTGGCAGGGCCACAGTGAATTTGGCAAACATTTCTGTCTCTGGCAGCTGGAGCTCACAAGCTCAGTGGCTCACACCAAGGGCCTGGACTCCATCCCAGGACACTCCATTACCAGCACAAGTTGTTGCCAGGCCAGCTCTGCAACTCTCCAGGAGAGCGAAGCACATCTCTGGGCTTTGGCTGTGAGCAACTGAACAGAGTCTTGAAGTCTTTGGTTTTTGTGTTTACTCTGCTCTACTGCCTCGACTCCTAACATTGTTTTGTGTTTCCTTTTCACGTATGGGTTCCAGCCTCTTGTATACAGGCACATGCAAAGTGCTGGAGGCGTGGCCAGTGGAGGGGAAGGAGAGGGGTACACAGAGGGCACTGGAGCACCCCTCGCCTTTCACCGTGAGAGACTAGTGATTCCATTAGGGGGATCTGTGCGTTCAATATCAGAGGGAAAAATGAAGATGGTATAAAACTCAATCCCCCTATGCTCTGCCTTTGTCTCTAACCTGGACCCTGGAGAGTCCCATAGCAACTGGCGCAGTTCAGCAGCCACAACTGAGCTACATTTTGAGACTGGAGCCCTTCACCTAAGAGCAGGACAGAGGAAATGTGGGCTGAGAGGCAGGGCAATGTGGTGTATGGGATGTCTGCTAATTGTTTCCGCCTCTGTCCTTCCAAAGCATGATGATGCTCTTTCCAGAGATCTGCTTGGCAGATCCTTGTGCTTAACTCAAGACTAGAGGGATTGTCTGTGCTACCTATTCCTATTCCCTACACATGCTTTGGGACCTTGAGTGAAGCACTTGACTTTTTGGGGTCTGCTTCTCTCTGTAAAATAGGTTTAAATTGATATTCCAGAAACTAGAACCTCACTAATAGCATTATTCATAGAAGTCTTTGTATTCCAAGTCTTGGGAATCCAAGAAAGAGATACTATAGACCCCACCTTGGGTGGAGGTGGGGGAACAGGGCAGCATGGGGAATAGAGGTGGCTCTCTGAGAAACTCAGCAGAGAACAGAGTACCCCAACACTGGCAATCTCTTCTGGAGCTTTGTAGAGAACTATGTGGGGTGCCCCGAATCTGAGGTCTATCCCACACTGAAGACCCTCTCAGGACATTACCAACAACAACCTTAGCTACTGCTTCTACCATCTAGCAAGTCCCTGAGGTTTCCTAATGCAAGTTGCCAAAACAAATTTAAATTTGACTGTGAGTTGGGTTTTGTACAGAGAATCAGGGTCCAAAAAAGCAAAGCATTCTGTCATTCTGATTGAGCCAGCTACAATTCCCCATGGAGAATCTGGCTTAGAGCTGTGTGTGTGTGTTTGTGTGTGTGTGTGTGTGTGTGTGTGTGTGATCATCTGGGTTTATTGTCTAAGTGTATACATGAGCACCTTTGTGTATATGTTTATGCTTACCCTGGGTCAGCGTTCACAGTGATGATGCAAGAGCAATTATCTCAAGCCTTGAACTATTTCTCTAGAAGAGCCTTTCCATTATTATATGCCCAGAATTTTTCTAGTTGATCAGTATTTTAATGCTTAAATTCTTAGAGATGCTAAAACCTTAGAATCATGAGTTATGACTTAAAATATTACAGAATATAGTCTTTAATTTGTATTTGTGACAATTGAAAAGTTTTTGTGTTTCATCTTGTCTTTGGCTTTTTGTTTTAAATGTTCACTATATATCAAGGTTTTGTGATATAAGTAGTTGTTCCTAGTTGAGTTTCAGAATGACGATGTTCCAAAACCAGCTGCACCACGAATGTCAACTTTACTCCACTATGTTCCAGTCTTCCTTTACCCTCCAGTCAGTCTCCTGAGCCAGTGCATTATTTTTTAACTTATTGACTCACCATTAAATACAAAGTTATTCGTAATTGAGTTTTAGGCATATAATGTTTGTGGGCCCATCCCTTCACCAATGTTTCCTTTCCTACAATAATCTCCCAACCTCCCAAGCACTTTTTCCTTTATTCCTTTTAGGCACTGTGACTTTGCAGTCCTATCACTGAAGGGTATCATGCTTGTCATTTTATCTCCTCTAAACTCCAGAATGATAACTTTCCCCTGTCATTGTCACAGTGGTACCTTCTCTGTCCTAACTCCCTTCCACGACTTTGGCAATCTCCCTACTAAAGGCCCATTTTTCTGCTCTTCAGTTTTATTGTTTTTAGGCATTATTCTCTTACTATGGTTTGTTTATATCCCGCAAATGAATGCAATCATTCTGTGTATTCCCTCTTTCTCCAACTCATTTTGCTCAGCATCGTACTCTCCAGACCATCCATGTAGAAACAAATTTTATGACTGCATCTTTTCTAATGACTAGATGGTAAGCACATTCTCAAGTTTTGATGCTGCAGTTTGCTCTCATGCTTGCAGTGTTGTTGACTCTGTAACTTATATATGTATGCCTATAGGTATATATTTATATGTATATATATATTTACGCTACACATGTACTTGTGTAAAATACAAATTATGTGTAAAATACATGATTCATTTTTAATAAAATACATTATTATTTTATTTTTTAAATAAAATAAAATATAGTCCTCTGAATCTTTTCTTGCACGTTCAACACATGGGCATATTTTTGTTTTGCTTTGTTTTTAGTCTTAATAAATGAGATTCAGGGGGAAAAGCGCAGACCAAGTTGTCAGGCTGTAGGTCACAGTCTCTGAGCTGAAGGGTTGTATGTGGACTCCAACAACTCCCTAGATCTATTTGAGCTTTGTGTAGATAATTTACCTTTCCAAGTTTTAGTTTTCTCATCTTTAAAATGGGACTGTTTGGTGAAAGAAGTGACTCAAGTGGTGGAGTACAAGTCTTGAATGTTGGTGACCCTAAAATAATTTCCAGTTATTGAGGGGCCCCATGAGCACCACTAAAAGTCACTCAGGATGTAGCCCATCACAGTAATAACAAAAATAAGTGAACAGACAAATAAATAACAACAGGAGAGATGCTAATAGTCATGAATTAAGCTTGCTGTCTGTATTAGCTGGGACATTTCCAATCTTCCCAATCTCTGTGCCAATGCACAAGTATCTGTGAGTCATTAAGCCCTCCGAGAGATTAGGAGTTTCCTTTGAGATCTCAGCTGCCAGTCTTCGGTCCTCAGCCATGTCCAGAGGGTTGACAACATAGTAACAAGTTCCAATGTGAAAATGTAAGATTCCTTTTAAAATATAATCAAGAGTTTTAAGATAATGATAAGACACTGAACCAAGCCAGGGCTCCTGGTGAGCCTGCATTTCTGTGCTACTGCTTGGGTCAGACATGCATCAAGCTGACACTGCTCACAGGTATGCAGAATGATGAGCGACCTTGACAATGAGGTAGCCATCAGAACCTGCTCCGTTGTAATGTGCTGAAGTCAGTCACTGAATCTAAATATCAAAAAACTAGAGCCATGGGCATAGCTAGCCTTCGACTATCTCTATAATAACTATAGACCAAAGGACAGTGACAATGATCATGCTCTAGATGTTCATGTCCTAGAGTGGAAGAGACCTGGGAGATGAAACAGTTGCCTGTGATGTGCACAGAATCAGACTAGGTCCTAATTTCTGGTTCTACTCAAACCAGTTGCCTCCCTCTGTGGCTTACTTGTTCTTAGTGTCACACATGCTAGCTGCAGAGAGGCTGCACATTCTATAAAGCAAAATGATAGTAGGACCCAGAAATGAGTGCTTTTCCTTTTATTTTAGGTTTCTAGATTACATGTGTCCAGATGAAACTCCTGATTCTGTTCAGAGGTTAAACTAGGGGAATTTGGAGCGAACACCTGTAGTTCTGGTAATTGACAGGCTTAGCTTCATAAAAGACAAATACCCAAACCCCTATTGTATCTCTCAAATCTCAATTATTTTACATTATACAAATTTACTGAATTCAAAATACTGAGATTATTGCAAGGAAGGTCAATACTAAATTAGTCAACTAAAGTCACATATGTCAATTAAAGTCACATATGTCCAGGAGTGCTACTCCTGGCTTTGTACTCAAGCTGTTTCTGGCAAATGCTCAGGGGAACATGGCATCATGGTAATAAAACACAGGATTACACAAATATAAGGCAAGTTCTCCTCCAGTGAGTTACATCTCTACAGCCTTCTGCTTCTTTTATACTGGTTGAATAACTCACAAGTGATGGCAGACCAAAACTATCACCATAGTGTGCAAGCCCCTTACTCATACCTATAATTAATATTGTTATCCAAACAATAGACAAGTACTATTTTCACTGAAGTCTCAATGCAGTGTGGCTGCTGGTGATCTCAGGCATCTTCTGGACTTTACTGTACTCTACTCTACTATAGCAGAATGCATGGTGAAGAAATGCAAAACTTATGTTATGTCAGGTTTTCATTGAACTTGAACTGTATATATACTACTACCAGAGTTTATTTGCCTAGTTGTTGCAAGGGTAATAATCTTCTTGTCCCATTCTGGAACAAATAATGTTTCTTTTGGCTATTGGTGGTTATTTAGTCAAATCATCTGGGTCAGTTTCAGGATGTGTTGGCTTTCTCCATTGCTTTGGAAAAGGGTCAAGGTAGATTAGTATGGTCTATAAACTCTCAACGACCACATTTTGCTCTTATTTACAGAAAGCAGTTTCAAGCCAGGAGCAATTTCTGGGTGCATAGCCAGGAGTAATCCCTGAACATCATGAACAAAACTATTATAGTGGGAGTTGGAGTGATAGCAGGGCATTTGTCTTGCAACCCAGGATGGACCTGGGTTCGATTCCTAGCATCTGATATGGTCCCCAGAGCCAGGAGCAATTTCTGAGAACATAGCCAGGAGTAACCCCGAAGTGTCACAGATGTGGCCCAAAACAAAACAAACAAAAGAATTGATATAGTGCAGTTAACCACAGAACTACATATTGGTTTACTGACTTTACATAATCATGTTAGTAAAACTTGTTTTAGACAAAAATGCTCCTCATAAGTCTCTTCAAGGTCTACATATATAGAAATTAAAACTCACCTGACTATATATCTTTTAAGCAACAAATACACATTTAGTGACTGACTATCTAGAAAAATCAAGATTCCTCATTTTAACATAAATCCCTTCAGTCATTTCTTCATATTATAATATTTTGTAGGACAAATGGTCTTAAATCAATTACTACAAATTTTGCTCTACAAATGTACTACAAATCAATTATTACTGATTTAAAAAAATAAGTTTAACTTTTTAGACATAGTTTAAACTTTTTAAGCATTGTTCAGCTTTGACAAACCCCTTTAAATTCTTTATAAAGTTTTTTTTTATCTGACTACTGGCCATAATATTCCTATAACTTTTCAGGAATGTTTAAAGTCAAACCTGGAATAATAAATGAGAAAAGATTCTAAACATTTTAGGACATGTATCACAAATAGAATTAAAGTTTTTGTCAGTTTTCTAAGCTTTGTGTTATCATGCATTTATAGTTTAAAAAACTTTATTTTATAGTTTAGGTAATAAGTCTACATTTATGTTTGTTTATTATACTTATATACAATTTTGCAGCACACCACAGCCACCAAAATGCCCATGATCCTAAATCCCTCTTCCTGTATCACTATTGGTCTGACTTTCCTCTTTCCACATTTTTTCTCTGTTCGTTGATCAACAGTTAAGGTATAGCTGCTTTTGGGGTTTTCTTGGTTTGTTTTTGGTTTTGGGTCACACCCAGCAGAGCTCAGAGATTACTCCTGGCTCTATGCTCAGAAGTCATTCTGGGCATGCTAGGGGGACCATAAGATTTGAACCACTGACCTTCTGCATGCAAGGCAAATGCCCTACCTCTATGCTATCTCTCCAGCCCAAGGTGTAAATGTTAATGTTAACTCCTTTTCCCCAACCACATGCTCCAGAACCTCTACAAATGTTCCCATACTTTCAGTTAGCCTAAGCGTTCCATAACCTCACTTCTCCTTCCAACCTGGCACTCTCATGTCTATAATACAAGGATGATTGTCAGTTGATGCTATTCATACTATTGATTTATTTTTCTATACCATAGATGAGTAAGATCATCCTGTATTTGCCCATCTGTCTCTGGCTTACTTTGCTCAATACAATACTCTATTTCTCTATTTCAATTCGAGTTGCCGTGAACTGGTTTTTATTTTCTGGCTTTATAACATTCCATTGGCTATATATGCCACATTTTCTTTTATTTGTTCATCTGTTATTGGACATTTGGGTTGCTGCCACCCAGCTATTGTATTAAGAGCTTTAATGAACATGGCTTGCCTATATATATCTTTTTAAGTTAAAGCTTTTGTATTTGGGGGTAAAAGTTGAAAAAATAGGACAAATATGGAGCTTTGTTCTCCATGAAAGGTGGACCAGGTGACCAAGAAAATCAACTTAAGTGGAAGTGTGTAAGAGGGCTTTGCATGTAGGCACAGGACTGGGAGTTCCTGATGTGGTGCTGTGTTGCCAGTTGTGTCTTCTCATCCTTTAAACTAAAGATTAAGAACTTGTGTTTATTATCAACGTTTCCTCTTCTACCTTTCCTTTCTTCCTTCCTTCCTTCTTCTCTCTCTTCATCTCTCCCTTTCTATCTCTCTTATCTATCCTCTTCTATTTTTCTTTCTCTTCCCCTCCTTTACTTGCCTCCTACTTTCCCTCCCTCTCTTCTTTTATTCCTCTGACCTAAATCTGTGCATCTTTCTAAAATGGGTTCTTTTTTATTATGCAGCATTCAAAAGGAGAACATGAGTGTCTAAAGAAATAAGGCAGACACATACTGTGCACAGATAGGTCATTTGAAGTAGTCTGATAAAATTAAGGAAGTTGTGCTATTTCCCTCTGTTGGCAATTTTGAAAGGACTACTTGCTGGGATGGACATTTCTTTTGGTTTTCTTTATTTACTGAAGCCTTGCTGTCTTTTGACTACTGGTCTGGCTGTCTTAATAAAGTATCAGAGAAAAGAGGATTTAAGTCACAAAAATCATATCTTACAGTTGCTGGAAGTCCAAGATCAAGGTGTCAGCATGGTTGTCTTCTGAGGAGTATAAGAGGGTATCTGCTTTTTGCCTCTCTCCCAAATCAGTAGCAGGGGTTAACCAGTTAAAGGAAACCTGACTTGTACTTAATATATGCCTTTCTCTGCATTTAGTCTCTATATAATAGCTTCCATAATTTTGTACTTGAATCTGAAAAAAATCTTTTGAATTTGGGGGCCACACCTGATTATGTCCAGGACTTTCTCATGGCTCTGTCCTCAGGAATCACTCCTGGCAGTGCTTGAGCACCATACTTTATGCAGGATAGCAAACCTTGTGCTGGCTGAATTAAAGGTGTGTCTTAGTCACTGTTTTAACACAATAGCTAAAACATTGTGTTATCTTTCTGGCCCCTCCCTTTTAATGCAGTTGGTATTTGGTGTGCTTCTAGAAGGAAACCCATTTGGAAATAGCTCAGCCTCTGGCAGGCTAGCCATTGAGCTATATAGTACATTGAAAACAAGTGAGTTTGGAGTATTCTGGGCATACTGTAGCTTAGAGAAGATAAACCTTAACTCTGATAATGAAAAGAAAATGGAAGGGAAAATATTAGCTATGGGTGAAATAAATCAGATCTTAACAACAAGTATCTAAGTCAAGTAGGGCTGTTATATTAAAATATAGACTGCTTGAAACCCAACCACAATCATGTTTGTAACCAAGGTGTTTAAATAAAAAATATTTAAAAAAAATATAGACTGCTTGGGTCTACCATGACTGCAGGCACCACAAGTACTACAGGAACAGTCACATCCACATTGGGATCATGGGGTGAGCCATCTGACCCCACCAAAAAGGTCAGCAAAATATTAATGTGTCAGTAGTGAATCCACCAATGAGGTTGGAGAATATACCCTTTCTACACATCACACAAGTGAGGAACACATCTTGGCCTCTAATGCTGAACTTGTGCTGAACTAATTTGACTACCTCCAACACACCGTGCTAATAATATTTAGTCAACCATTTCACAAACTTGAAAAGGTGGTGGTAGTGAGAGACCATAAAAACCCAAAGTATAGATGGAGAAGAATTAAAGATATTGAAAGCCTCCTGAGACAACCAACAGAAACTCTAAACAACTAGCAATTAGATTGTTTTGGCAGAGAGTAAAGAGAACACCAATCAGCTGATCTCCCTAGAGAGTGCCAATGGTGAATTAGAAATACACCCCACCCCCAAGTGCCAATAACATAATAGGAAAGTAGTACAGGGCCCTCATCATGCTTAGTGAGTAAAGATAGTACCTTGAAGATTCAACCAGTACTAGCTAGTTGTATTACTTCTCAGCTAAGGCTTTAGAAAAGAAGTGCTAAGATGTTTAATGAGCTCAAAGAAACTGTGGTACACATACAGAGCACAAGATCTTATGAGAATAAAAATGAGAAAACTAAAAAAAGAAATGACAGAAGTATTTGGTAGATGAATAGGAAACATGCAATCTCAGAGAGCCATTGCATGCATGTCACCATGCCCTTCCCAACTACAACACCCACTACAAAGGGAATTATAAATGAAAGAGTGACTTTATACTTTAATTTGTTTCATAACAATCTAAGTTAATTATATTGTGCCTCATAAGGGGACAGGCTTGAGAAGTGGGTGAAAAACTAGAGAAATATCTGGAAGGAAGTTCACACTGGTGGAGCTATTGGTGTTGGAACACTGAATGCCTGAAACAACTGCTTTATAAAGAACTTTGTAAATCAAAGTGTTTACATAAAGTTTAAGAAGTCCTTTTTAAAAAGTTTACTTTAGACATCAGCAAACTATAATTCAATAAATAAATGGTAGATTTTTTTCATTGACTGGGAAACTATTAATTTAAAAGCTTTAAAGCAAGATGCAAATTTTAGCTACAAATTATTAGATAAAAATATTTAATAAATATATACCCTAAAGTTGTAATCATTTTCAAGATCAAAGTGAAATTATATGCATAGTAAACTTATTAAGGCAATTTAAAATTATGGCTCTATTATAGCCTCTTTCTAATATATGATAATTTACTTAAAATGTGAAAGTATTCTAAGAGTTTTAAATATTAAAAGTACAACTTAAAGTTTTCCTAATAATTTAAAAATTCTTTAGAAACTATGGAATCAATAGATATTAGATAAAAAATTTTTTCACTTCTGAATATGACATTGATTAAATACGTAACTCCTATTATTCTCTCATGTTACCTCAAAAGGAGTGAAAACAGTGTCATATTGACAGATCATTATTGTCATATTGAAAACTCAGAATGAGAATAAACAAAGTAGTGATTATACAGTTATGAAGAAAATGATACATAGTTTTGGTAAAAAATGTTTGAATGGTTAATTGCAGTGAAGTAGAATGAAGATGTCTTTAAATCCTTTCCAATTAATACTATTAAATATACTAATTATCATAAAAATGGTAGGTGAAATGAAAAACTCACTGGAAAATATTAGCAGCAGAGTACAGCAGTTGAAAAAAAAAACCCAATGAGCTCCAAGATGAGATACAGAAAACCTTTAGACAACAGTAGAATATGGGAAAATGCATCAAAATACATGGACAGCAGAGGAAAGAACTTTGGGATGAATTAAAGAGGAACAACCTAAGAATCATCATGGTCCCAGAAGTCTAAGACAGCAATTCCAACGAAGATGCGTAAGTCAAGGAAATCATAGATGAGAAGTTTCTAGCACTGAAGATAGAGTGCACCCAGATTCAAAAAACCTAAAGGATACCAGTTAAAAGATAAAAATACCCAAGACATATCAGAATCAGAATTATAAAAGCCTTGGTATAGAATAGCAAATGCATCTAAATAAAAGTAGGAAACTATCTACCAAAGAACATTCTTAGGATTTATGGCAGGTTTATTTTTAAAAAAATCTTTGGGTCAAAGACACAGTTTTATAATCTTTATTTAAACACTGTGATTACAAACATGACTTTAGTTGGGTTTTAGTCACAAAAAGAACACACCACTTTGCCAGTGTAACATTCCCACCACCAATGCACCCCATATCCCTCCACTCACACCCCCTGCCTGTATTCCACTCAGGCATTCTACTTCTCTCACTCATTAACATTATCATGGTAGTTGTTAGTGTACTAACTGTACTCACCCCTCCCTGAGGTGAGCTTCATATCATGAGCCGGTCTTTCTGGCCCTCATCTCTGGGCATTATTACAATAATGTCTTTTGTTTTTCTTAAAACTCATAGATAAGTGAGACTATTCTGTGTGTCTCTCTCTCCCTCTGACTTATTTTACTCAGCATAATAGTTTCCATGTTCATCCATGTATAGAGACTTTGTCTCTCCAGACGGCTGCATAATATTCCATTGTGTATATGTACCACAGTTTCTTTAGCCATTCAGCTGTCTAAGGGCATCTTGGTTGTTTCTAGAATCTGGATATTTTAAATAGTGTTGCAATGAATATAGGTATGAGGAAGGCATTTTTGTATTGTATTTCTGTGTTCTTAGGAGTGAGATAGTTGGGTCATATGGGAGCTCAATTTCCACTTTTTTGAGGAATCTCCGTATTGTTTTTCATAAAGGCTGGCCTAAGCAGCATTCCCACTAGTGAATGAGAGTTTCTTTCTCCCCACATCCCCACCAGCACTTATTGTTCTTGGTCTTTGTGATGTGTGCTAGTCTCTGTGGCGTGAGATGGTACCTCATAGTTGTTTTGATTTGCATCTCTCTGATAATTAGTGATGTGGAGAATTTTTTCATCTGCCTTTTGGCCATTTTTATTTCTTCCTTGAGAAATTGCCTATTCATTTCTTCTCCCCGTTTTCTGATGGGGTTAGATTTTTTTCTTGTTAAGTTCTGTCAGTAGCTTGTATATCTTAGATATTAGCCCCTTATCTGATGGATATTGAGTGAATAGTTTCTCCCAATCTGTGGGTGGCTTTTGTATCCTAGGCACTATTTCCTTTGAGGTGCATAAGCTTCTCAACTTAATATAGTCCCCTCTGTTTATCTCTGTTTCCACTTGTATGGATAGTGCTGTTTCTGCCTTGAAGATGCCTTTAGTCTCAATGTCATGGAGTGTTTTACCTACATGTTGTTCAATATACCTTATGGTTTCAAGTCTGATATTCAGGTCTTTAATCCATTTGGATTGGACCTTTGTGCATGTTGTTATATGGAGGTCTGAGTTCACTTTTTTGCAAGCGGTCGACCAGTTGCTCCAACACCACTTGTTAAAGAAGCTTTCCTTACTCCATTTTGAAATTCTTGCCCCTTTATCAAAGATTAATTGATTGTATATCTGGGGCACATCCTCTGAATATTTAAGTCTATTCCACTGATCTGAGGGTCTGTCTTTATTCCAGTACCAAGCTTTTTTTAATGACTATAGCTTTATATTACAACTTAAAGTCTGGGAAAGTGAGGCCTCCCATAATCCTTTTCCCAAGGGTTGTTCTAGCTATTCATGGGTGTCTAATGTTTCAAATGAATTTAAGGAGTGTTTGATCCACTTATTTGAAGAATGTCATAGGTATCCTTAGAGGGATTGCATTAAATCTGTACAATGCTTTGGGGATTATTGCCATTTTAATGATGTTAAACCTGCCAATCCATGAGCAGGGTATGTGTCTCCATTTCCTTGTGTCCTCTTTTATTTCTTGAAGCAAGGTTTTGTAGTTTTCTTTGTATAGGTCCTTCACATCTTTGGTTAAGTCTACTCCAATATATTTGAGTTTGTGTGACACTAATGTGAATGTGGTTGTTTTTTAATGTCCATTTCTTCTCTATCATTATTGGTGTATAAGAAGGTCATTGATTTTTGAATGTTAATTTTGTAGCCTGCCACTTTGCTATATGAGTATA